>NW_027282333.1:0-109679 GCF_046629955.1 Centroberyx affinis | reverse complement strand
TCCAATACAATAGGCCATTTGTTTACTGCACAATCAATTAGTAAATTACATCAACATTAAGCTGTGAGAATTTTATAATAACAATAATAATATGTGGTAATATTATCAGTCAACTCAGAGACGTTGCACTCTGGATTTGCATATTTTCCTGAACAAAAATAAAGAGTTAAGCATTGAACTCACAGATGTGCAAGTCTCAATTTAAATGTGCACTGAATGTAAATATCTCTGTGCGCTTTGTAGTTGTGAGATTATTGCAGCCTTTTGATTGCTAAGTGACAACATCAGGCTGTAAGGCTTTTGTCGACTGGATTCTTTACACTGTTTCATGTTGGCAATTCTAGGCAGTGGTGAACAGCAAGCAACCTACAGTAAAAATCTCCATCTTAACAAGTCATTCTAGTGTTGAGTCTTTACATCTTGGCAGCGTTCTTCCCTCTTTCTCTTCCAATTCTTCTGATTGGTGTGTGAAAAATTAAGCAATCAGTACCACCTGTGCTGTGTGCTTTACCATCCCAGGTGACATCAATAGGATGGTCATTGAAATGTGGTTGAAATGTAATGTGAGTGTTGAACTGAAGTCTCATGTAGAGAGTTGCTTGTAATGTTTTATACAATTTATTTTTAAGTTTTGTAATATGTATGGAAACAATGAAAATATACAAATAGTTTTGCAAATGTATCCAGTCTTTCGATTTCTGTGTTAAGTGTTTGAGAACAGTCACTGCAATTTGGACAAATGTGTTAAATCAATTGGAAAAAAATGACACGCACAAGCCATCATATGAATACATGAATACTAACAACAAACTACACACTGATGTGCTCAACAAAAAACACTATGAATTATGCCTTCTGCATTTTCAGAATTACACTTGTGCACAGCAGCCTTGTGTAAAAGACTGTTACAATGAAATACAAATACAGTAACACACACTTTATTTCAATCACAAATGCTTTATTTCAAATCAACACTTAGATATGTGAAGTCTTCTACATACAAAATACAATGCAGGAGGAGAAAAAAAAAAAAGGTTTTCTGTAAAAAAAAGAAGAAAACAAATGAGGCTGCATCCTGCCTCCTATTTGGGTCTGACCACAGCACCTCATCTACATCACAAGACATGTTCTCCCTGGCCAAACAGCAGGGGTAAATATCACCTGGAGTTAAGTTAGTTAAGCCCATCGCTCCTAGTGGAGCATAGGCCATTGACGATGGTCCTCCACCGGATTCTGTTCTGGGTAATTTTCTCCAGCTCCGCCCAGGTATGGCCAGATGTCTTTAGTGACGTAACCAGCACTGGAAAGTCCCCACATCTATATCTTGCCTCCTCCATTGCCTGCAGAAGAGGCATGCGCACATGGGGATGGCGGTCATACACCTTCCATCGCCATGCTGAAAAGAACTCTATTGGATTGAGAAACGGAGAACATGGTGGGAGATACAGCACCAAACATTGTGGGTGGTCAATGAACCAGTTGGTGAGATGGGTAGTGTTGTAGGACCATGGGTGGCATGGTGATGGAGGACGCCATGGTGGCTAATGGCTGCAAACATTGTGACGTTTCCCCCACGCTGTCCAGTGACATTCACAATGGCACGGTGGCCAATGATGTTCTTTGCCCATCGCCTTGTTTTAGCTAGACCCGGCCTCATCGATAAAAATGTATTCATGCTGGATTGCAGCAGCATCTAGCTCCAAGACTCTCTGAAACAGACTAGAGGACAATATCAGGAATAGCTAGAGTAGTCAATATGGTGAAAACAATATACTGGATTACAGTAATATGTCTATACAGGGCTGATAGGATACAGTCAAATGACAGTATAGTTCTTACTTGCACATATTCATTGTGCAGTTCTTTGACTCTCACTGAGTCCCGTTCAGATGGCACCCTGTATAGCGGTTTCATACGGATTTGATTGCGCTGTAGGACACGGTCCAATATCGACAAGTTCACCCGGTTAATGTTATTGAATATGGCATTGTCTCCTATGATATGATTTTGGAGTTGTCTCAGTCGAATGGTATTGTTCGCCACCACCATGTTCTCCATTGCTGTTTCCGGTTGTTCTGGTGTGAACAGCCGGTGTCTTCCACCATAGAAGAACTGGTCGTCTCTCAGTTCTGCAGAAGATCCAAAAACATGATGTGATTGGTTGGTGAGACAACTGTTCTCCTTTCTCTTCCTTGTCATCTTCCTCTCACTCCTCTTCCTCTAGCTTTCACTGCAACATTGGCTTCCATTGTTCTCAAAAACAAGAGAGCGCACCTGTGGCCTTTTTTATAGTGCTAAAGCTCTGATTCTAAGTGAACAATTTGCACCTGTGAGGAGTGGATGTGGCCAACTGGTAAATGATGTTTACCCTTAGTCCTTCAAAATAGGTGCAACCAATCCTCTTGCAAAGCAGTAGTGGCTCATAGCTTGTATGGTGAGACCATTTGTGCTTCAAACATTCACACATCATTTTTTAAACTGCCCTCCTGTGCCATGTGTTCGCTGTTGACTTGAGGGCTAAATGCTCTCGAGTGTTTTTGCCTGAAAAGAGGGAATAAGTTAACAAAGGTAGGTCACTAAAAGCTCATGAACACTCATCTTTAGTACCATTCACTGTTTCACCTTCTGTAAGGTTACTTTCCTTTGCCACTGTTTGCTTGTGGATAACAGATGCTTCATGACTGCTGGGTGCTTCACTGTTTCGAAATGCTAATTAGCATTAGCATGACCAAAAGTGTGGTGTATCCAAAAAGTTTCTATTGGTTTATACTCAATGGCCTGTAGCTTCATAACTTCTGAAAACAAAATCTCATCTTCATCATTAAAGGATAAGGCTGGTGTTTTTTAATGCATTTCTTACCATCAACAAATCATATGAAAGTAACAAAATCAGCAATGAATTTGTTTTGCTAAAGTCCCAGTAGCCATAGAACTCCGTTGTATAAAAAAAACCGATTAAAAACCCGTCACAGAGCCATGCCATTGCTCTGGCAGCATATTTTATCATTGCGATGAACCGGGCCGGCCGACTTTTTCCTTACTAAGGAAAAAGTCTAAGTCTAACAACTTACTAAGCCGGCTGTAAACACGTTTTCCATCTCAGGAAAGTAGTCCCATAGTCCCGAAAATAGTCCCCGGTGTAATGAAGAATTTGTTCCCATTTGAATTTAACTACAATAGCCTGACTTTTCATGGTAACAGGTACGGATTTTTAAAATTGAAACTATGTCTTTGTGAGCTGTATTTAAAGGTTTTTAGCTTAGGCTACAATTGGAGCCAATAACCTTTGGTATGAAGGCTAAAAAGGGTAGGCCTACGCGGGAAGTCGGAAAGTAGAGCAGCATTGTTGATTTAGTTATTTTCACAGGATTTGTTGACAATAAGAAATGTATTTAAAAACACCAGCTGTATCCTTTAAGTCCATTACAAATCAACGGTGCAAAAACTTCAGCTGTCTGGCTAACTTCACCCACTTCCTCTGTATTACGCCTAAAGTCTTGCGGGAAGAGAGATATTCTGCCATTGACAGTGCATTCCTCTTTGTCGAATTTTGTGTCTATTTTGCCAATCCCTAGCAGGTTTATGTGTGTCATTCAAAATGAACCAACCATGCAGTCTTAGAGCTGCTAGAAGTTCTCATTCTCTCACTTTTAGGATAAAGCTAATGAACATACTGTATGTTAAACCGTTAGCATGCGCACTGGACAGAACTATTTACCATTCCTTGGATGGAAAGGACCTTCTCAACCCAGAAAGAGAAGGAAAATATAGTCAGATGGTCCATGGTGTTCAAAGTGATTGAAGTTGAAACCCAGTTCATTATCATTCTCAGAACCTGTCCTGACTGTGTAGTTACTAGTTGAAGTGCTGATGTGTTATTGACTGAAGTGACTGACTGATAGGGAGAACTGTCAGCCTCTAGTGAGTTGAGCACCATTCAACCTTCAAACATAATATCTCTCATTTTCATGCTGACACTCACATCTGAAACGGGGATTGGGATGCACCATTCAGATTTGACATATTTAGTGGTGGGACAGTCTGTATCTGCCTCAGTGTCTCTTCTCTTCTTGCACCAGCATTTCTTTCCTGCAAAAAAATAGACGAGATCAAGTCATTATAGAACATGAGAGTCAATTTAACAGTTTTGTTTTGGAGTGGGCCTGAAACAAAAAAACCTTACCTTTAAGTCCTTACTAAAGCATGAATGACACTGAAGGGAATGAGATAATCGTAACATAAGCCTCTTACATTTTAATTGCAGCTCAAAAGATTTACCATTTAACTGTGATAAAGATGACTTTGCCCCCCTCGATTCAATCTATAGATATTCAGGCACTATGTTACAAATCAAAACTACAGAACTATCAAAACTACTGCAAAAATCACAACTGCAGAATAGGTTTAGGAGCATTAAAACAAAGTTAATACTTGTGGCATACTAATGAACTGAGGTTGTCCTCAGGGTTCAGGGAGGAAGATTGTAATGTAGATGTTCAGTGCTATGGGAGATAAAATGCCTGTGTTGATGGATCACTGATGCCAATAGAATTCAATACTTACTGATACAAACTGATGCTGTTTGACTGATACCCAGGGCAACATTTTGTAGGAATGATGATGGGAAAGAAGTTGCTTCAGGATTGTTGCTGTAATCACATAAATATCTTGTCAGAGATATAAGTCTGCTTTATTCCAAAGAACAAAAAGTGAAAGGTGCAGTGCAGCTAACATTTCAGTTAGACGAATATATTCAGTGCATACTATATCACACAGGAATCAAAGCATCTTTTTGTACGGAGACATTTAGATTTAAGATATTTTGACTTCTGTTGTTGCCTGTCACAGTTTCCCAAAAACCTGCCAAGTATGTCACTATTCATTTGGGGCAAATTCTGATGAGTATAGACTAGAAAAATGTTGGCAACTGGCAATAAGGCCAAAAGAATGCTTATGGGTTACTGTAACTGACAAGTTTAGACAGCTGGATGAAACAATTATGCTGCAAACAACTCAACTTTCATAACTCATCATTCTTGTTCAACAATAAATACAATTAAAAGAATGAAAGTAAATGCACTGCTCAACATTAAAAGCAATCAAATCTCATTAAGTCCTGAAAATTTGCAAATAGAGTACACTACTCTATAGTAAATTAATGAATGCGTTAGCCCTGGAGCAAGTTCAGTGGCTGAGGTTTGCTAAACTCATTAGTGGGAGGGTACTCTTGTATTATCTGGATGCAGTGACGGACTAGATGTACACTAATGAGGACTGAAACCATGATGTGATCCAAAGGTACCAGGTCAAACTAGGATAGAAGTCATTTCTACAGGATAGTAGAAGAAAGGCTGAGTGAAATAAACAGAAGAAGAACTGGGTAGGAAAAAGACGTCACAGTACTGGACACACTGTTTGATTGACAGGTGATCTCACTTGCGAGTCACAGTCCGGCCGGCTCAAAACCCAGTGAGCCGATTTGAATGCTGTATTACCATATTACATCATTCGAAACATCTTTTTTTTATGCTGTTATATAGGAACCGCCATCATTTTTCTGTTCGCAGTGGTTTGAAATCAGTGTTGAAACGCATCATGGGGAGGTGAGCCATAATAAATCTGACTCCTCTTCAGCTGCAGTGTGCGGTTGCGGCCAGTAGGTAGAAGCATTTGCCAGGTGAAGAAGCGGCTCCGGCCCCTATCCTCACGTAACCCTCCCAGATTAATCAGTCAACTGGAGCATGAACACAACCCAAAACAAACAGCGCTGGCAGTCGCTCCCTAATCTCACTGTACTCGCCCCCCTAATCTCACATGGAAATTATTAGAGCATTCACTTTGGTCCTGTAGGTTCTGAGCGTTGGCTGGCAGTGCCCCATGGGATTGATTGCGCGGGTGCATGTGTGTGTGTGTGTGTGTGTGAGCTCGCACAAGGAAAGTTGAGATAGAGGGCAGATGCAGTGGCTCTCATGAGACATTTTTGTAAAGCACTGTGAGCGTCTGTGTGGTTATAAGTGCTTGCGTGTGTGTGTGTGTGTGTGTGTGTGTTGTGCGCATGACTCACGGTCAGCTGTGGTCCTGCATAGCCCCTTTATGAATCACCAGGTTGCACCCAGTAACCTTTCAACTGGCTAGTTGCCCCTCGGCACATACATAAACCATTTCATTTAACCGCTGCATCCTGCTGAATAGCATTACATTGCATTCATGTTAAAATCCTTAGAAGGTCTGTGTGTGTGTGTGTGTGTGTGTGTGTGTGTGTTCGGGGTTCATTAGCTAAATGTTGCAGTCAGGAAGCGAGAAGTGGCGGGGTTGCGTGACTGGCTTCTATTTGCTTAATAGGCTGTGTGTATGTGTGCGTGATCATGTGCATGTGTGTGTGTGTGTGTGTGTGAGATACCCTTAAGGACTCCCCGCATCACCACCGGGGGGATGTGGGGAGGGGAGATGCGCACACAATGTTGTGTCTGTGTATGTATTGGTGCATCTGCCTGCTCCTGTGTGAGCATGTGTGTGTGTGTGTGAGTGTGTGTGTGTGAGAAAGAGTGGGTGCAAGCAATTAGGGCAAATGGTGTGTGTGTGTGTGAGGAGCAGCAAGAAGTGGGTATGAATGGTCACGCAACCTTGCATGGTATAGGATTATAGGTCTTGGTGTGTGTGTGTGTGTGTGTGTGTGTGTGTGTGTGTGTGTGTGTGCGCGCATCAGCCCCTCCCGCCCCCTCTCCGCCTCACAGATACAGCTGTCAACAAGCATCAAACACTCTGCTTACACCACAGTGGCCCTCAGCTCTCACTCCTCCCTCTCGATTTGGCCTCGCTCTTTTCATTGTTTTCACCCTAACTTCTCTTTTCTCACCTCTCTCTCTCTCTCTCTCCCCCTCTCTCTCTCTCTCTCTTTGTCATTCTCACCCCCTTTCGTCTCCCTGTAGAGAACAAGTGTCATACAGATGGCGTGCTGGAAGATTGCATGCATGCTGACGAATATTAAACATTTAAAGTGAGCCCCCCCACACACACACACACCCCCCCACCCCCCACAGTGTCACATCGTCAGTCGTGGAACTACGCTGAGACAAAAGCAATTGCACTCCAGAGAGAGTGAAAGAGAGAGAGAGAGAGAGAGAGAGAGAGAGAGAGAGAGAGACTCACATAAGCTAGTTGTTAGTCACTCTTGGAGAACTGTGTGTGTCTTTGTGTGTGTGTGTGTGTGTGTGTGTGTGTGTGTGTGACACAATTGCATATGGTAATTCATGTTATATCTCCCCCTGAAGCTGTTGGAAAGAGCCGTGCCTCTCATTCGAGCTGTTCTGGCTCCATGTAGCCATAAATTGAGTGGTGTGCATATTCCATTATACCTCTTCATATTTTTGTTTCCACGGTTTGAATGCAAGCGCACTTAGCAAAATAGCAAATATACATATGTATCTTTGTCCTGCGACGGAAAGAGCGCGGTGCGGGCCAGAGCTATGAAACTCTATAACGCAGTCTGTTTTCATGGATGATTATGAATTAGAATGAGTTACGAATATCAGGTAGATTTTTTTTTTTTTTTTTTGCTGTATTTCCCCATGAAAAGAAATGTCTTTTTCCTTGGCAAGTAACGAATCTCATCAATTTTCTGGTAGTCACTCCTAACCTGGTACACCTAGGCCTTCAGCGTTTCTATTCAAACTCTGCATGCAAAGGGAAATCCTTGGAAACTCCCTGTTCAAGTGAAGGCCCAGAAAGAGCTCGCCTCTGTCTGGACCCGTGTGTGTGTGTGTGTGTGTGTGTGTGTGTGTGTGTGCAGCGCTCCAACCCTAACCTGACATGCTGATGGCTCGAGTGCCTACCTATAATGATGATCTGTCAGCTTTCATATTGAATCCATGCCCACCAGAGAGGCCCTTTACCGCTATTCTGGACTGGTGGGTTTACACTCACGTTAAAGGTGCCAAGTGAAGCATTTTAACATCAATAAATCATTACCACATGAATTTGGAGACATTAGTATAATAACTGTAAAAGAAACAAGACCATCACTGAGAACACTGGCAGCCTCTACCAGCCTCTATACTGCGTTTTACAGTGTGCCACCATGTCGGATTTGGCGGGAAAATCTGCTGGCTTGCTATACACACACACACACACACATACACACAAGCAGTTGTCCGTGCACACACATGCACACACACACACACACACACACACACACACACACACACACAGTACAATAGGTATCGTGCTAGCTGCATGTTGAGTGTCTTCATAGGAAATTTACCAGAGGAGGGAACAGCTCAAACTGTGATGCTCTGGATGTTCTTGTACAAAAAGGGCTCTGATGGCTCTCATTGGCTTCTTGTCAAAACACACAAATACCTGGTATTACACACAACACAACACAACACACCCAAATCCACCCATACCTGGAGGTTGTTGTCATTCAAGGCGTTGTTAGCACTCATGTCCTCTAGAGGCTAGTTTGGACACAAAGGTTCCATTCCAAAATCCATTTTGAAAAACAAAACAAAAACAAACATATTATGTGATATGAAACATTGATCAGTGTTGTAAACAGGGCATCCTGGTGGCTCAGTTGGCTGGTTCTCAAAAAAGGGAAAAAGAAAAAAATAGATAGATTACCTTCTGTAATATTCCAAAGGGAATTTTACTTTAATTCCAGCATTAATTTAAGAGTATGAGTCAACTTTTTCAAATGGTGGATAGCTCTCTCGCCCTCTCTCTCTTAAACAACATTCTGTACATGGAATTTTAGTCATTCTTAAAAGTTTTAAACACTACATTCAAGGTCAGACTGAAAGACAGAAATCACCATTTCAGGTAACAAATTGTCAGTTTTCGTTTGTCAACATTTTTAGGAGCTGCTTATGAGGCATAATAAAATGAATGAAATAATCCTTTATAAAAGCCTACTCACTCATAAATGGGATACCATACACACAAATGTATGTATGTTGGCTTTGGACCTTTCAGTTATATTTCACAAGAAACAAAAAAAGATGTAAGATTACAGTCTATGATGTAAAATTAGGCCTCTCATTTACGATCAATTTTGACAGTGTTTTATTTTTTTCAGTTGTGAAACTTAGAACCAGTTTCCATGCCTCAACTGTCTTTAGGTTTGGGATCAGGAAAATATTTGCAACAGTATACTGTGCCCTTTATGAAAGGAGTCAAGCAGTTTAAGATATTACATCTGGTGCCAAACTAACCACATCCATACTGCAGTGAACATGAGACCATTGACAAGGCCACAATAATCACAGTGCTGCGATTAGATGATGAACACACTCAGTCATGCATGTGTGAAGGTCACAATAGGATTCCCTCTAATTTCACTATTAGCCACAGAGCCTGTTTGTAAAACAACTGTCTGTAAGCTGTCGCAAACTGGTGCTTAGTAGATCTCAGATATACAAGTGCATAGTACACACACACACACACACTTGCATGCATGCACACACACACACTCATAATCATCCCAATGAGTAAAATCCCCCCTAACTGATCCTCATATATCCTGTAATTCCCTATAAGCTATACGCTAACTGTGGTGAAACAAACTGGGGGCTTCTCACAAGGATTAGCAGGCAGAGATGAGACTGCCTTGGGATCAGGGGAAACCATTAAGAACCAGTTAGCGAGCCAATACTACTGCAGGTAAGGATCACATACAATCGGCTGTAACAGTAAATGATGACAAATATAACATAGGCCAACCGCTATGTTTAACCTATGTATATCCTATTTTTTCTTCTCGGTATCCTATTATCTGCCACTGTGCTGACCCAATTCCCCCGTGGGAAGTTCCTGCTCTGATCTGGTCTGTATGTAATGTATTATGTGTAATGACATGGCCAGCTGACCCAAGAGAGCTGGAACTGCACTGATGACAATGCAAGCCTGTTGTAGAAATGGAAAACATTTGCTTTTCATCTTGAAGCTGCACAGGTTGAGCTAGACACTAGATATGTCAAAAACAGTAGCAGCGAGAGGTCAAGGGTCATAAGCGGGGGGGATGAGACCACAGGGATCTGAGTCTGCGTTTAACTCTGACCTCTTATTACTTTCTACAAAATGATCTGTTTCAACCCTGGACTCCCGCCACTATAATCTACAGTAGTAATTCTCTGGGTAACACTCTCTGAAGTAAGGGATCACAGTAATAACATCAAAGGCCTAATTCCCTCTGTCAGCTGCTGTGAGTCTGATTTCTGGGTTAGGAAAATACTCCATATATCCAAGTTGCATCCATCAGTTTTAAAGTGCTATGAGCATTACTACTATACTTTATTTAGGGAGAACCTTCCATCATATTGGCGGTGGCTCCGACTCTGCTTTGCTGTGTCGATGTTTGCTCCCATCACTGCAATAGAGGCTGCAGCTGTGTCACAAATCTATCAGCAACCACGGCTGGCGCCTTCTTGGAAGTCCATTGGCTGTGCGTAAATTATATGTAAAAAATTAGGCTAAAAAAAAAGCAATACCTGAAAGTTGTGGTGTGGGTGGGTCAGCTCAATTCAGTAAAAATAAATAGATTTTTTTTCCAAATGTAGGTTGTCACAGTAAAATGTCTTGTCTTTAGTCTTTACTCCAAAACACTCTGAGTTGTAGCTTGAGAGGAGTCAGCTCAAACTGTTGGTTTTGGCTCTGTTAGCTCACCAGGTGAATTCAGTTTGGCTACCTGGTAGGATAGAAAACCAGTGGAAAGCAGTGTTCTGGGTCCTGAGGTCCAGGATTAAGAACCACTGTTTCAAGGTAACACAAGGCAAGTTTCTGTCTCTTCTTGCCCCACTCCTTCTCTTTTCTTGCCCTCTTTCTCCCTCCTGTCGTCTCTCTGGATGGCCATATTCCCCTGGCTCTAGCCCCTGTCCCAGACAGTGGTAAGAGATGGGTGTTCAGTTCCCCTGATCGTGTGAAGGAGCTGTCACGACGACTTTACAGCACATTAATCATACAGGCGATGTGGCTAGAGATATGCAGTATCCTGTTCTGTTGAGTATTCATTATTAATAGAGACACAAATCTGAAGGATGAGACCACATTTGGTATCTTAAAAATTCAAAGGCTAAAGACCTAAATAGACGTGAGCTTTCTACTGAAACAATAGAATTTGCTCACAGTTTGTACTGGAAGGGTTTTATGAGTGTAAGTGGCCTTAGGCAAGTAGAATAATCAAATATGGAGGTCACCAACGAGGTAATGTCGCATTAACAACAATCAAGGTAATGAATCATAGAATCTTTCTACTGACCTTAGTATTGCTTTGCTTCTAAAATCTATAGAAAGGAGAGTTTATATGACAAACCATAAGATGAATAGAAGTATTAATCATTTATAACATTGTAGCATTGTGTAATTCCAAAAATACCTTTCAAACATATTTTCTGAGTAATCCAATTAGTAATCACCAATTTTCAAAGTATCTGACTACTGTGACTTTGTTAATAACTGCAAACAGATTACAGCAAAACATTTTTCTGTAATAGTAGCCTACAGGAATGCGGCCATATGTAATACGTTCCTCGCCAGCCCAGCTGGCAGTAATATCCTGCCCTCTTAATCATCTTCTACCCAATGGCAAGAGAATGAAAACACTTGAACACGTTTTTTTTTTTCATATAAAGAACAGTCTTTTAATAGATAAGTCCCATTTGCAAAAACACGTAGAAACATTGGAAGACACTGCAATCTGTACACTGTATTCGCTACCTTGCAGCTACCTCCTCCATAAGACAAGTCTGTTTGAGAGAGTCTTGTTATCAACATTTATCAAAAAGATAGCGAGGGGAAAAAAAGCCTTATTTATTGTCCTTATTGAGACAGCAAAGCCTTCAAAACTTTAGTTTTTTAAATATACACTTCTGCCTCTTACAATAAATACGAATCATCAAACATTTATTGAAAAGAACACACAAAAAGAGAAAGATAAATTCAAAAAGGTGACACCATTTACAATTGTGCGTGTCGAGTCGACAACCTGTCTGGGTAGGCTGAACTTGAACTGAACTACTCCCAATAGTGCAATTTAGAAACTACAACAGTAGCTTCACAGATCTGAGACTTTGATATTGACTCATAATTTGGTGCTTTTAATTCATTTGTGCAAAAATACTGATTGTGAAGACAATAACTAATGATTTTTGACTGAAAAGACACAATACAAAACGTGTATATTCATTTCAATGGAAATGTCACATTTCTGCAGTGAGAGGCTATATCAAGTTGAAATGCTGATCTTGCCGTAAATGCTAATCCAAAGCTGTACAACATTAGTTTTGACATAAAATGACATAAATTAATATGATATTGTATGCTCAACAGGAGTTTTCATGGTGGTGACTTCAAATGATGAAATAATTGTGCGCATAAAAAGATCAAACTCGAACCTCAAAAACAATGGACTGCCTTCTTTTCATTCCATGCAAACTATATAACCCCCCCCACACACACACACACACGCACACACACAGACACACACATAAAACTCTGAACAATCCTTCAATTGATAACATAGGTAATTTTACCCAGTGGTAAGCATCTTTTTAGGTAAATGGTCAACAACTAAGGTCCTGCAACTTAAAGGTCCGCTCAGTCAGTGATTGGTGCTGCTGTAGCTTTGTACACACTTTAATTGATGACAGAATATGGACATTACAACCACAAGTTATTGGTATTTAGCCTTTCAAATACACTGTGATGTTTCATTCAATGATGACAATATGATAATTTATTCATCCCCATAGGGAAATCCTCTTTTCTCTGAGTGAATATACTTAAATCATAAAGACTGGTTGCTCCTTAAGTTGTTGCCATTGACTCCCAAGTGTGTTTTTTCAAAATCACCCATCTCTCCTGAATAAGCCCAGTAGGTTGAAGTCGCCTCTTGTGTACGAAGTAAATAATGAAACAAAAGTCTTTTTACAGCAAAAGCTTTGTTCAAACCTCCCACAAAAGCCAGGTGTACACAACACGAAAAACAAAACAAAACTGTGTGTCTAGACAAGACTTGCATCATTGTCACTATATCCAAAAGTGCTTGGAAACAATAACTACAAAATGTACCTTAAAAACAAAAGCAAATATCCAAAAACTGCATCCACATGATTGATTTTGATTGTCACAACACTAGTCCTTTAGAACCTGAGCCTGGTTTGTGACCTCTTCATCAAATCGAAGAAGTAATTTAAATGTTGATATCCTGGGAGTCCTTGGTAGTTTGGTGCATGTGTATGAAAGTGATAATGGTATGATGTACTATAATGTACACACTCAGAGTGTTTGTGGGAGGGGTTCGGTACTTATCTGTGGTTTATGTGTTACACACAGAATTTGAATGGATAGAACAGTCCTTCCACTGTTTGCTATGGTAATTTGGCTAGTACAGCATGAAATGGCGATTATGGAATTTTAACGCAAGTCTAGGGAGTAAGACCATAAAGTCTGTCACTGTCTGTTGCTTGAGAACTGTGCAGATGTGTCTGTTGCACGAGTGCTTAGCAAACTGTCGAAACCCTACTGGAAGCTAACGTTAGCGACAAGGCTAACGTAGCTTTATCAAGGACTGTACTTCTCTCTCTAGCTCTTCTAGTCAACATTAACTATTAGCAATCCATGGCAGCAAGGAGACAGAGAAGCTCCTTTGGTCCTTGCTGCAAAATCTCTCCTCTCAGCGACTTGCCGTAAATCAGTTCATACGGAAGCTAGCCCAACAAAACCAATCAAAATGGCCGCCGCTCCGACCATCCAGGAACGTTGATTTGAATGGGAACGACCGTTCTATCAATTCAAGTTCTGAGGTGTTACAGTAATGCACCAGTCACTCTTTTACTGCATATAACTATAGGGATTGGATTTGTGATGCCCTGTGCTCATCACACATGGCATAACGTTCCTCGGACCAACCATCATGGACTGGCCCATGTCGTGACCGCTCTCTGACCACGGGGGGGAGTCCATGGGCTCCCGCTTGATCGAATGGATCAGCCCGTGACCTTTGAACTCATAATTGCCATGCTTGTTGTAGTCCTGGTGCATGTAGGCCTTGTGGGGGTCCAGTGTAGCGCCTGGATAGACGTGCGAGTCCATGAGGTTGACCGACTGGCTGCTGCACAGCGGGTCTGAGTGAGAGAGTCTCTGAGGACTAAACTGAGTGTTGTCGTTGTTGTTGCTATTGCCCAGGTCTTTGTCGCACTTCAACAGACGCCCGGCGGTGTTTCCGCTATTGCTGACTGCATAGTTCTGATAGTGGCCGTTGTTGTACGGCGGGCTGATGCCTGCTTTCCCTCGCTGACAAGGCGAGTACTGTTGATCGTAATAATCTGCCTCCGATTTGAGCTGGAGGCCGGAGTTCGGGTCATACACCCCGTTTCCGTAACGACGGTCAATGGCCTCCGGGTCGCGGCACACCCAGGGTCGCCCGTAGGCGTCGCAGCCGTTCTCCGAGTCGGAGTCGTGCTCTACCTTGATGGGCGGCATCTCAGGCATCAGGTGGCCGTCGTAGCATTCGCCGTAGCCGTTCTCGCTCTTCACCAGGTCCACGCAGTAGACGTCTGGATCTGTGGGACTCTGGAGGTTCCCATAGAGCTTGGAGACAAACACCTCGCCACCTCTGCTGCTGTGGCAGCTGGGGGAAAGGCGGTACGGCTTCCCGTATTGCCCGGCCTTGTTCATGCGGTTAGAGGGGATGTAGCCGACGCCCTGTCCCGCTCTGAGGGGTCCTGAGCTGGGCCGCAGAGGCCACCCACCGCCCAGGCCCGGGCTGAGGCCTTTGTGGGGAGCCATGGAGGTCTTGCAGTAGTTGAGGGGCTCCTCCTGGCTGTAGTAACCATCGGGGCGGTACTTGAGGTTGTCTTTGGAGAGAGGGGTCCAGGGGGTGTGGTGGCCCCGCTGGGCGCCGCCAGGAGTGGGACAGGAGAGGAGGAGAGGGTCTCCGATGTCACCCATTCCTCCGCTGACAGAGTGTCTCCGGAGGTGCTCCCCTCGCTCACTGTGAGGGAGAGGGATGGCATGAAAAGTGGGGTGGGGAGAAGAGTAGGATTACAGAAAAAAAGAAGAGTCAGAGCATTAGTCACGAAACAACAAGATAAATCTATATAGATTCTATCATGTCGTCATATTTCTTTAGGACATACAGGACAAAGTATTCTCCCTACAAGAAATATACCGCAAAATATCCTACGTACTACTGACTGCTTTTTCTACTGATTGATGAATGAGTCAAAACACAAATATCTAGAGCTGGTTCACTTCAGTCCATGAGAGCATCTTTCCAGAAGTGACTCATCTTTCCCAGGATCTGTCTCTTCTGAAAAATGAGAGCAGAGCCACAGCCAGAACCCACAGATCAGCTGGGTGTCTATATAACTGAGGAACTACATAACATTTATTTATTTATTTATTTATTTGTTCCGCTCAATTAATGCACAGCTCCAGAAAAGAAAAAAAAGCAATTCACAATCAAAACACAATTCAATTTACACATTCCATGACCGAAAAGCATCAGAGCAGGGAGAAGAAAATCTTAAAACATCCCTAGGGAACTTTCTGATGACTCATGCTAGTTCATTTACTACTGAACTTCATGCGCTATGAATGTCAACTCAATGATCAATCGATGGATTCGGTGGTTCAGAGCTCATAACATTGCTGTCGTCAGTGAGCTGGCACTTTGCTGTTTCCACCAAGCTTATTGGATTTCCGATCACAGATAGACGGCCAGATAAGGTGGAAACTATTGACAGTAATGATACCAAGCAGGGTTCCAGACAGGGGGGTCTTGAAGTGGGTCAAGACTTTCCACTTGTTCAGTCTCTCTCCGAGCCTTCACTAGCTGTGTTTCCATCCAACTGTCAAGTGGATTTCACCCAAACTTTGGAAATGTTGCAAAACATAAAATGTGAGTTCTGTCTCTACATCAGCTGGGCTGAAGTGAATTAATTGACTTCCCGAACGCCAGAAAAATAAATCCCCAAGAGAAGTCCTCTGATACATTTGGTGCTGAACTGAAATAATCTTATTTTCTGTTCCTGTTGGTGAGACCTGAGCCTTTTTGTTCCTCCCTGATAGTTAATGAGCCATACCTGATGTCTGGTAGATACAGACCAGGTGTGGCTCATTAAGCACCAGGCTGGTGACCAATGTCTGTAGTGTAGTATAGGTCAATTCTACATGTAATCAATCAAACTGCATCACATCCATCATATCAGAGGTGGACAACATTGGCTGGCCGGATTTTTTATGAAATGCCAATATCGGCCCGATAGATCAGCAAAGCGATACATCGGTCCAACCCTATTACAAGCCCCAGATACAGCTTCAGAAAGTATTCTCAAGTTAATACATTAATCTAACATATCAACTTTTTACAGTATATATCCATTGCATTCTATCAAAAAGTCTGACAGAAAGTCTGTAAGTCTTTAGTAATGTGTTCAGTGTGTGCCCTCGTGTATCACTCCACCTCTCCTTAGCTTCCCTCTGCTCTCTCAGCTGAAGAGAGAATAACAGATAGCAGACATGGCTTTGGAGCTCTATCAAAGCTCTGCAGGTTAAGTATTTTAAAGTATTTTTCCGTGGCAATATCTGCGCTCCGAGAAATCGCTTAAAACAATCTTGTCCTATTACAATATATTCATGTCAACGGCTTTTATGATGTGAAATCATATGCTGCGCAGGTGGAGACCCAAAGCAATGGCATCATCTGCGTGGATCCTGACTGTACATTCATAGAGCATGCGTTCACCTAAAGAGCTGATAAGCACACATGGAAGCGATTTCATCATCTCAAGCGTTGTATTATATCAAAGGATGCACCTAATATTAGCTAGCTTCCAGTACTCAACCTTGGGAGAGAGTTACTCATATATGGCAGTACTGGACCTAACCTCAGATACTTAATAGCCTCCCAATCCAAACAGCCAACCTGCTGTCCAGATATAAGTCATTGGTATTTTGCTGAGGAAACTACCACTCTCCATGGCAACGTGCAGGACAACAGTGTTTTTGGGAAGACGTGAACGGCAGAGGGGGTGGTAGGGCTCTGACTGATGGACAACAGCTTAACTCTTGGCCTCTCAGCCTCCCAGAGTTGGTAATGATGCATGAAGCAGAGAGGGCCTTATCCAAGCTGAGATGTGTATCTGCTCCTAATTGGCCACAGGGATGCCGTCCAGCACTCATTTGGTTTGGTGTCAGAAGTCGGCAAAGGGTTTGCTGGGGTGAGAAAAGGGCTTATGTTTGTGTTGGGTTTCAGGGTAAAAGGCTGAATGTGTGTGAGAGAGTGCGTACGCTGATGTACAAGTGTGTTCATTTAGCTGCTGCTGGGTGAAAAGCTGGTATCTCACATGAAAACCCTGGCTAATTTTCCCATTGGTGCCCATGTATTTGTGAAACACTCCAATGGGTTTCACAGGCCCTCGGATCATGGAACTCTCTCGGCCCATATCTAAACCGTGCATCTAAGTAAACAAGTTAACAACGTCCATCGATCCCTCTTACCCGTGCTCCAGTGGAGAGATAATCCCTCCTCCTCCTCCTCCCTTGCTCTTTCCCCTCATCAGCATGCTCTTCATCTTCATCTCGGTGATGGAGGGCAGCAGGAGGGGCACAGCGACGCAGAACAGAGCCAGCTGGGGAGGCAGCAGAGCCCCGGAGGCCGACTTCTTTTTCTGCCCGTGGAGGAACTTCAGCCGGCCCTGGAACTGCATAGTCTGGAAATAGAAAAGAGGACTGATTGACTGACTTGACTTGATTAATGCAGAGTATCTGCGTTTCCTTAAAGGGAAGGTTCAGCGATTTTAAAAGACTATGCTATTAATCACTAATCAAGCCCCCTCTTAGAATGTGCCAAAAGTCTTTACATTAGAGCTTGCATTTCTGTGAAATCGGCAACCACTTCCTATTATCATTTGTTAGCAATGCTAGCACAAGTCAATGGGGTATGAAACCATACATCTTGACATCACTTTCAAGCCATTCCATATACTTCCATAGCTGGAGTAATAGTAAGAATACGTAATAGAACTCACTCAAAGCACTTGAATGGGATTTTGAAAGCAGTGGTTACTCATTGACTTGCACTAGCATTGCAAACAAATGCTAACAGAAGGAAGGCTGCTGCTGATTTCTCAGAGACAAAAACTCTGATATAAAAATGTTTTGAATGTTATAAAAGTGGACACAAAGTCTTAAATTATCTGATGTCAAAGCCTTAAAAATTAATAATATGTCTTAAATACAGTTATTGGGTGTCTTTGTGCTGCTTTACTAACAAACTTGGGCTTCAACTTTAACATCCTCACATCCTGATCTTTTTTGTCCTGTGTTCAATGTCAAATAATGTGGTTTTGCCTGCATTGTTTCTTTATATTTCTGTTTTTAAAAACAAAAATAATTCCATTTAGCTTTAAAAAGGTCTTTAAAAAGTGTGAAACTTTGCTCTCTGAAACCTGCAAATACCCTGTACCTTCATTTGACAATTCAGAGAAAGCAATATCTGTGATGTACTGCTCCACACTAGGGACCCTGTTGCTCACATTATTTTACATAATAAAGCAAATAATCCTATTTTTGAGGATTATGCGTTAAAACACAATCTTTGTGTCATCACTGCAATTAGCTGGAGTCAACTGATGAGGAAAGCAGGAAAGTATAAGCAGCAAATGCTCACTACATGGCTACAAGCTGTTCCAGTACATTTAGTTAACAATGTCAGAAAACTGTTCTCTAGAATTTGCTGTCCAGCCAACATCAATGAAACCAGATCGGACTTGGTGACAGTGAACTCTAGTGACCCTGACCAAATGGTCCAAACCCATTATTCTTGGTTCTCTATCATCAGACCTCATGGGTTTCCATTGCTGCTCTCCAAACCACTCTGGTCACAGCCATGAGGGGCGAACCACACTTTTACACTGCTGCCGTGTCCAAATACCCTCATAATGCCTTGCAATAGGACTATAAATAACTACACACACCGCAATTAAAAATGAAGTTCTGTTGCACCAAATGGGAGATATTACTTTTTATGGGCCTGGGTCTTCTCCAATTCCGAGCTCCATTTTCACTACATTTTCTACCTTTTTCAGTTTTGCAAAATTGCACTCGAGAGCTGAAGCTGCAAGTTTAGCTTAGCTGGATGTTTGGGTCAGACCACTTACCAGGAATCCAGAGGTGCTGTCCAAGAGGCAGCGCACTCTGGCGATGAAACATCTGTTGAGGAAGGAGGAGAGCTCCGCAGGAATCCCTCCCGCCTCCGGAGAGTGGAACAGGCTGCTCACGACAAAGTCCTCACCTGGCAGGTACAGAGAGGGATGAGGAAATTTGATTTGTGTAGAAATTTTAAAAGCAAAGTTACAAAGTGCTTCACAGTCAGGAAAGTAAAATGGAAATCAATGAAACAACGGCAAAAAAAAACAAGAAGAGCATTCTAAAATAAAGTTGTCACCATTGGAAAAAAATGACACCTACTCTTACAACAGGCTTGGCAGCACAAAATGGAACATATTATGTTACTTAAGGATAGTAGGTAACCTAAGTTCTTGATTGACAAATGATATCCCTTTCACTGACCAAATCCTCTGTATTTTAGAGATATTGAATGAGGAAATTCAGGTAATGATTTATTTTTTCCTAACTTTTAGGAAATTGGCTCTTCAAACAGATGATTTAAGAAGTGATTTCACAAAATATACTGATGTTGCTAGCCTGCTCTCATCGGGAAGATTATGCCAAAATCTTTTTATTCACCTAAACTGAAATAACTATCAGACAAGGTGCGCTCCCACCAATATGAGGTCAAAATATTGATGAAGTAGACCAGCCATAGTTCAAGAGTAACCAGCAAAACCTTAAAATCAAATCTAAGAAGAAGATAAAAACCTAGACAAAACTAATCGCCATATCCACATGAAGGGATTCGGCCCCTCCCTCCCCGGTGCAGCGTGTACCCACCTGTCCCTGGGGCCAGCTGGCCGTCCTGGTGCGCCGCCCCCTGGTGCTGCGGAGGACACATGGCCCAGTGGAGCTGGCGCTTGAACTCCTGGCGGTCGTCGATGTGGATGTAGTCAAACACATTCTGGTGCATCACATCGGTCTGCCGGGGACAAACGAGACGGTACGCGATCAGAAATGTCACAACAGTTAGGAATAGTTAATGAAACGGGTATTCAGGGAGTGATCGAAACGGAACATGAAGCCCATCTTCCCTGTCTGCTTCCACTGGGAAACTATCCACTGAAGCAAACGTCATGAAAATAATCTAAAAAAGGAATGGGGAATGAACTCTTTCTCTTCTCTCTCTGTTCCAAACTTACACCATCACTCTTCATGCAATCACATGGATAAGTAACACTATATATTTTTCTTTTGTTGCGCTTATTTTCCACACAACAGGATGGCTGAGCGGTTCGGGCTGACAGGCTTTCTGCTCTCTGAAAGGAGGCACGGGTCAGACAACGGATGTGACACATTCGATACACAGTCGGTTGGCGGTTTCCCTTACGATGCCAAGGCTTTTCGGACACTCTGTATCATGCGGCGCCATCGCCGCTTAACCCCTGCCGAACATCTTTGGGCTCTAAGCGGTTACAGACAACAGTTACAGAGCAAATACGACCGGCTGAAGGAACTGACGCTTTCTTACATTTCAAATGATGAAGCAATTATAATCATTTCTCCGTCTCTCTCTCTTGACAAACAGACATTTCTGGTTTTACACTCGCATTTTTCCAATATAATATCAGTTTTCACATTTTTGCATGAAGTCATCTCATGAATGAGTCAAGACATGCGATGTTTGAATGGGATCGCGTGTTCCCAGCAACGGCAACAGAGTGACTCTGGATCAGTGTGTGTTGCCATCAGTGCAGCTGGTAGCTGCTGTTTGGACGACTGTGCTTTCCTGTCGCTGCTGCTCACATACATGAAGTCTGCCTCAGGATGCACAGGGAGCGTGTGAACTGCCCACACACACACACACACAAGGAACATGATCACAAGGTCATTGAAAGTCACATGAACACACATGCACACACACACACACACACACACCAGGAACATTTACAGTCCCAGTACAGTAAAAGTCTAAGGGCAGCTGCAGGGCCAGCGAGGGCAGCTGTGTTTGTCAAACATCGCGTGACACCGGCTCCCGAAGAGCAGTCCAGCCCGGCTTACCCTCCCCAACCACACACACACACACACACACACACACACACACGCACACACACACACACACACAGTGAGTCGGGTTCCAGCCCACTCTCGTCATGCCTCTCTCTCTCTCTCTCTCTCTTTTCCAGCAATAGCTTTGCTTTCTGTCATTCCATGACAGATTCCTCGCTAAAATGTTCAACCTTCTCCTCTTCCCTCCTCTCCCTCCTCCCTCCTCTCCCTCCCTCCCTCTCCCGCTCGCTCCATAATTTCCACACTGGAGGCACGCGAGGTTTTTTGATCGTCTGCCTCTGCAAACACAATCCGTTCCCACCGTCTTTGGGCGCGCGCTTGGCCCTGCGGTTTGCTTCCCTACCGGCAGTCGGGCAGACAGACGGATCGAGTGACTATTGTTTATGTTTCTCGTAAAAGACAGAGAGAGGAAAAGAGGAGAAAAAAAAGGGAGAATAAGTGATATTTTCGCTGACCTTCAAAGGGTGAGCCGCCGCAGTAACAAATGGGATCAAAGGCCACTGGGGGGTTTTCTGCTCCGCTCCGGAGCTTTCTTGTGGCGCTACTTAGTCAAGCGCTCTTATTTTAGTTTGCTCTGTGGCATATTAGGGATAAGTGTCTTTCTTACTAGGATGCTCAAAATGATGTGTTGTGTTGCCAAGGCCTTCAAGGCACAATAAGACTCACAAACAAACAGCAGCAGCTCTCGCAAAAAAAAGTGAGCATGCGAAAAAGGATGGGAGAATGTTTTGATGACAGCCAATTCTAACGTTTACACACACATACTTCATTTTCTCAAAAAATGTGTCTTCAATGTTCTGTATCCTGGCTGTTTGTTCTCACATAATTACTCACAACACTGACAAATTAAACTACAGACAGCAGCACAGTCTGAATTTTCAAGTTGATAGTGTTGGGGATAGGAAGGCGATTTTCTATCTCTACCGATCGCACCTAACCTGACCGCACCAAACGGTTTGGCTGCTTTGCATGCTGGGATGCTTTGGCTCAGGCCTGAACAGACCAGATAGGGTTTTCACTGCCTATCTAAACAGTCAGTACCTGGTCTCTTTCTCTGGAGCTGGATTGGAAGTGTTTGACAAAAACTTGTTGCATGTATCAGATTAATAACGACACTGACGAATGGTTCTGGCTCATTGCAAAAAAAAAAAAGTGGCTTGGGAGTTCCTGAACTAGTTTATGAAATATCTGTTCACCATGATCTCTCAATAGATGTCTTACATGCGGCCGCTCCCTTGTATAAGGCAGCCATTGTGGTTCCATGGGCGTTATAATATTGCCAAGTATTTCTTCATTTCGTCATTGCAGACAGAATGAAATATGGCCAACATTACTGGCACAAGAAGAAGAACAACATGCCCGATACTAATCAATTCTTGAAATTCCGATTTATTCCCTTCAAGCTGAAGGAGACGCACCTAACCGCATTTTATTTCTTGCGACATTTCCAAAGAAATGTGCGTAAAATGTGCTCGACAGTTGGAATGGAATCATTGCTTTTATAACGCATTAGATATTCTCTCTCCTTCTTTTTGTTCCTTCAGTCAGTTAAAAGTCACGATCCGCCCACGTTTTTTTTTTTTTTTTTTCAGCACGTCCACAGAGTTCCCGACAATATGTGACAAGATGGATTTTTTTGGGGGTTTCTTATGTAATAACGCTAAAAAGGCAGAGCTTTAGGTCTCGGGCCATCGCAAAGTGAAAACGATCAAGCGGAGTAGTAAAGGCTGAGACTCAAACACAGGCGCGCACACACACACACACACACACACATTAAGCAAAGTGCTCGACGTTTTTAAGCTCCTTTGTCTGTCTCTACTGTCTCAACCCTCACCACACACACACACACACACACACACACACAGAGCAGAGCAGAGCAGCATCTTTCAGACCACTTTTGGTTTTCATGTCGATTTCATGGCGCTGTGTTACTGCCCCTCGCCGCTTGTAAGCCAAGTGGGAGCGCCGTAGCAGAAGAATCTCTACTCCAAAGTGTCAACCTGCTGTGTGTGTGTGTGTGTGTGTGTGTGTGTGTGTGTGTGTAAGCAGACGTGAGGGCAAAGTGAGGGATTTTTAACAGTGAAAAGCACTTTATTCATGGTTTTGAAGGAGGGGGGTGATTTAAGCGTAGCAGGACAGGCGAGGCCGTGTTGATATCATCCATAATTAATGACCGGCTGGGTATGGTTGGCGGAGAGGAAGGAGGCTTAGCTGTCGGCGAACGTGTCAGCGCCCACACACACACACACACACACACACACACACACACACACACACAGTCTATTCCAGGGTGAAACAGCGGTCTTGACCTTGCTGTGGCCTCTTAGCCTCGACTTAGTGGGTTCAAACTGGCTTCTAGATGACAGGTTATCAGGCAGCGGGGAGGCAGACAGAAACTTTTTACTGCGTCTAGTTGGCTGCGGGTTAAAAAGGAGGGGAAATGCGAAGAGGGGGAAAGGAAGATAAGAGAGAGAAAAGCAGGAAGGATGGACTGAGGGAGGGAAATGAGTTGTTTTTAATTGCAGATTGGCTGCGTTCAGCCGTCTGCTTCTTCTGCCTCAGGCTAGATGCCGTGTCAAGGCAGACGGCTCATCGAGATGATTGACAACTGCGGGGGCGGGACCTTGACCAACTGAGGGGGAGGAGGGCGGGGCTAACAAGACACTTGCTGCCTCAAGGTGAAAAGTTGAATACTGTGGCTTTAAAAGTCACACTGCCTGCTATTCTGCCTGTAACTGTCAAACACACCACTCTTCATTACACACTTGTTGACGTTGCATTATGTGTCACTTGTTACATAACGTGCGAATAAGAGGTCCAACCCACCTGATGGAATCCCAGGTAGTCCACAATAGTGGAGGAGGCGTAGAAGACCATCCCATCACTGCTCACCACCAAGGCGAAGCCTGTCAGAGACTAGATACACAGACAGAGACACAGAGAGACCATCAGTGATTCAAAGTAGTCCATGCAGCAAACAAGAACAAGAGTAACAGATACATTATTGACACAAACACAAACGACCCCATTTTAACTGGCTCGTCGTTCTGAAACTAACTTTAGATGGCAGGAGTAAATATATCATAGTGAGCATGCAGTGAGTAGAAGAAGAGTGCAATCTCTATGGAGAGTCAAATGGCTTCATTCATTTCTACATCTGGCTGCAGTCATTACTGTACCATTGCTTTTTTTTTAAGCCACAGTCACAACGCCAGCCAGAACGCCACTCTAGCCAGACTTTATTTTATAGCGCGATGCCCAATTTCAAACATCAATATTTCCATTATTCTCCGAACAGCAAATTGCAGTACGTATGGAACAAAAGATACAATAACACAACACTGGAGAGGGAATGAAAGACAGGTGGTTGTGCAACCGAGTTGGCCAAATAAAAACCTGTTGATTTGTGGTGCGAAATATCACTTTCGACTAAGACTTTTATTATATTTCCCGGTGGAATTTATATTCCGGATCATTTTTCCAGCAAATAACTTGGAGATGACATACACACCCATACACGCCTACAGTGTCCCTCGGTTAAGAAAGAGATGTAATGACTGAGCTACATATTCAAAAGTTTCAAACTTTGATCATTTAGTCTATTTGACAGGGAACTTTCCCTTTGATTCCTGATTTCTGACACATTGATTAAAAGCGGGGAAATATGTGACAGAGCGACTCCACACACACACTCTCCTTCTTTCTCTCTCTGACACACACACACACACACACACACACACATTGACAAGGCTAACACAGCTTACAGTGACAAGTGCTCATTAAACAGGATTTGTACAACAAATGCACAACAGGCTTTGTTCAAATACAGATGGAGGGATGGACAGATGGAAGAGAGGAAGGAGTGTGAGAGAAAAAAGAGTGGAAGGAGAGAGAAGAAAGTACAGGAAGGAAAGGTGGAAGAGGTCTCCCAGTGTGTGTGTGTGTGTGTGTGTGTGTGTGTGTAAGCATGTGTGTGTGTGCATGCTCACTGCTGTGATAGCGTGACTACTGCAGTGCTACTTGACTTGCGTGACTGCTGCTGCCAGAGTCTGTCACCTCTAGTTTACTGCGAGACTATGCAGGTCTTCCCTGGTGTGTGTGTGTGTGTGTGTGTGTGTGTGTGTGCGTGTAGTGTGTGTGTGTGTGTGTTTTATGTGGTGTGTACCCCTGCGGCTTCCAAATTCACACCCATATTCTCTCACTCCTCTTGTTTCTCTCACTCTCCTGCCTCCCTCTCCCTCTCTCTGTCCTCATAGTGATCTCATTGCCTTGGCATGCAGTGCAATCCTCTGTTTACTGGAGCCGCTCCATCCTAATGGCCTAATGGACACCGATACCTGTCCATGAGTAAAAACACTTCGGACAATTCACTTGACTCACATGGCGGCCATGTTTCATTTACACTCGGAGCGGGAAATTTTAGCTGGAACACAGCAATGCAAATAAAAACAGAGGAAAATTCAACCGGTCTTTGGACAAAAAATGTTAAATATTCAACAAAATTAGCTAATTTTGGCAGAACTACTTCATGTTGTTAAAGTTATATTTATCTCCAAACTCTAAACCAACTAAGTTAAATTGTGTAAGTAGTAGCTGATAATTAGCTTTGTATTTTAACCACCTGAAGGCACCTAATGCTAGCGCTTGATAGCAGACACAGCTAGCTAACAACAAAAGTTGTTACAGGCTATGAAACAAAACATTTAACTGAGGTGCCACAGATAGGCTATGAAACATGTTAGCATATTACTAATACTGAAGATAAAGGCTGTTAGTGTTCACAATTCATAAGATTTTGACCTAGTTGGTTTCTAGATAAATATAACGTTAACAACATGAAGTGGCTAACTGCTGGCATTAGCTAACATTAAGGATTAACTTCATGGATGTTCCCTTGCTGTGGCCTTTGGTTTAGGCCTTCTCCATCTCTGCTCATCTCTCAATGATATCAAAGGATAATTTTGATACATTTTGATTATATTTTAATATTTTTGTCCGAAGACCGGTTGAGTTTGCCGTTGTTTCCATCTGCTTTGCTGTCTTCTTTGTCGTGTTTCCAACCCCAATCAAATCAAACATGGCCGCCACTTCATAATGTTCGTTTGTGCCAGCAAGCGATCCGCTGTTTCAATCTTTTTAGTGTCCGAGAGAGATGCAGAGACAGAAAAGAGTGAGACACAGGGAGAGAAGAGGCTTAGAAAAACAGAGAGGGGTTATTAAACATGACGCCACCAACCATTACACCACTCGAAGGTGTTAAGTGGAAATACATGAATGAGAAGTATGGAAAATATACAAATTACAGCATGAATGGTGTGCAAAACGCACAGCAGTGGAACAAACCGAGTCAAAGAAAGTGAATGGAAAAATATGTTGGATATGAAAGTATGTGAAGAATATGAAAATAGAGAATAAAGAGAGAATAAGAGAAACAGAGAGAGGCGGGATGATGAGATCGCAGCCACCAGCTTCCTTGCGGCGTAGAAGCAGACGTTGTTTGACAAGACTCTGACCGACCAACACACACACACACACACACACACACACACACACACACATCCTCCTGCTATCCCAGCGTTAGCAAGCACTCCTCAGCAAAAATACATCAGGCTGTACCGCTGCAATGACTTCAGGAACAACGGATCCTGCTGGGAATGCATTGCTGGTTTACAAATTATCGCCATGGGGGATCTGACTCTGGATTTTGGATCCGGCTTCCCACTCACTAAGCCAGGTCTGGACATCAAAGATGGCTTTTTGGACGCACTTACTTCTTAGCATCAGGGAAACAGATACCATTAAGGGTGTCGCAGTTAAAAGGTCGTGTAGTGTCTTCTGGACCGCTCTGAATCTTTTGAAATGGAGCTAGGACGATTTGGGATCAATATAGTTTAGTGTATTTTCCAATATATTAGTGTTGAAAGTATTATTGTTGGTCACATGGGGGCTGCGCAAACATCTGGTAACAGTATGTCAGGTTAAATCGAATATATTTATGCTGAAAACAGTATATTGTGTCCAAATCCAATATGTCGGTGCTGAAAATATGAAAATGTCTGGTTTTTCGACCAAGACATTCCATTTTCTGGGATGTTTGCTGTATTGAAACCATGTGTTTGGGGTGGGATGGGGTGTTGAGGCGGCGCACGTTTTTGGTGTGTACTGTAATCCAAAGCTGTGATCTTGCTTGTCCAACTCAAATGTGTCCCATTCATTCATATACAGTATAATGAAAACATGCTTAATTAAAGCCTCTAGCACCTTTCGTCGATACGTCCAAAAGTCTTAGAAATGACCGAACTCTATTGGATTTGTACAGAGCATGTCTAAAAAAAAAGGATATAAAAATGACTTGAATGCACTGGAATGTGATGTTGCCTTTACGGGGTCCCAAAAGGCCATAAAAATGCCAAAATTAACATGCTGGGTTCATTTGGATTTATTCAGCCAGTTCACCATTCCCCCATTTCTCGTCCCAGCCCTTGAAATGCCAGGATACATTTCAAGCTCTGGACCCCCTTTTCTTTTTGAAGGAATTTGGCATTTCTCTACTTCTGGGAAAAAACACAGGCCTTGGACTTGGACTCTGCAAGAGCATTTACAGGCAGAAATTAGTGAATTTTGTCGATTGATTATGTTTTATTGGCTTTCCAAAAGCCATATGCGTCGAATATATTAGTAATGAATGCAGTGCCATTACTTTTGACAAAAAACCATTAAAGGGACATTTCCAATATATTGGACAGGAGCTATAAACAATTTAAGACTGTAAAAGAAATGCTCCGTTTCGACAATTCTGCTCATCCTGAACACATATTAACAATTATCAATGGACTATTTTCATTTTTACTTTATTTATTCTTTGTTTAATCTGTTAGAATTAAAAAAAAAAGATGAACTTCACCATGGTCCAAACTGATCTGAGATAAACAAAGAGACGAGAAGAGGGGCAGACACTCTATTATTGATGACGCAAGGTCAAAGGTCGGGGAGGGGGGGGTTGACCTTTATACCTCTGTGATAATAGAGTATGAAAGAACAATAAAAAAAGAGAGGCAGACAGACAGAAAGAAGGAAAGAAGGAAAGACGGAAAGAAAGTCTGTCTGTTAATGTTCCTGCACAGAGGCTGCACTGTGCTGCGTGCTGTTTTCTGTGGGTTTTGTTCATTCAGATTTCCTCCGGTTCCCCGCATGCTGAAGTCTTTAGGTAATGGAAACAGGCACCTGCTGCTGGCCCGGCCCGCCGCATATCTGCACCAACGACGCCCCCGGCTCCCATAACCGCCCCTGGGAGGTTAAAAAGCTCCGACTTACAAATCTTAAGAGGCGCTTTGCACGCTAGAGCCCCCCAAAAATAAAATATATGTTCGCTGGATTTGGAAACGGGGGGAAGAGGAGGAGGAGGAGGGAGGAAGAGAAAGGGAGAGAGAGAGAGAGAGAAAAGGAAGGCCGTCCTCGTCTCATTGTTTCGACAGGGTTTCTCTGGTTTTCCTGCCGCCTCGGTGTCAGAGGGAGAGAGAGAGATGAAAGCGGCGAGGAGGAGGTCACGACACACCGGGAGACCTTCTGCCACCAGGAACTCACACACATCCTACACACACACACACACACATGCAAGGGTTCGACCGATATGGGTTTTTGAAGACAGATAATGATATGTTTTGGATTGAAGCTGCCGATATCTGATATTTTGTGCTGATATTCTTTATTTTTGGTCATTTTCATGC
This sequence comes from Centroberyx affinis, assembly GCF_046629955.1. Classification (NCBI taxonomy): domain Eukaryota; kingdom Metazoa; phylum Chordata; class Actinopteri; order Beryciformes; family Berycidae; genus Centroberyx; species Centroberyx affinis. The sequence continues at coordinate 80,769 of NW_027282333.1, read as the reverse complement.
CAAAAAATTACAAGTGTTTAGTGTATTTAGTTTTATTTTTGTCAGGATGGAAAAGCCTCTGAAACAGCATTTAGACCATCATGGGACATTAAAACTGTCCATTGAAACACAGGATAATAATAATGCTAATAAACATATTCATACAATCTTGTGTGGAATCTGATGTCTCATTAGAATCAATTCAGGTTAAGGTCTTCCCATAGAAAACCAGTGTAGTATTGATCAATTCTACAGTAAATATGTAATCAATCAAACTGCATCATATCCATCATATTAGAGGTGGACAACAATGACTGGATGATATCTGATTTTTAATAAAAGGACAATATCAGCTCCATATATCGGCAGCTAACGCTAACACACACACACACACACACACACAATGTCAAACTCACATGCACGTGCACACACCCCACACACACAAACATACAGTGCAGCTCCATGCACACAGGCTCATGCATACACAGACATGTACAAGCATGTATAAAAGCACCTCACACACACGCACACACACACCACAAATGACACATATAAAAACAGGCAACCCCTCCCCAACCCCAACCACACACACACACACACACACACCACTCTCTTCTCTCTCTTGGGATCCCATCACCATAACAACTAATGCACAGTTTGCTGTGGGGCCCGGTGCAGGTCGAGTCACGCAACGGGAGGCGACACATCGCCACGGTCAATCTAGCCCTTTGTTTACCATTCCTAGGAGACAACCTAACACATTAACAGCAGCATCAGTGAATCAGCGCTGCTCTCTCTCTCTCTCTCTCTCTCTCTCTCTCTCTGTGTGTGTGTGTGTGTGTGCAAGATCGTTGGGTCATGAACAGTGTCATAATTCGTTGTTTGACAGATAGCCATTAGGAAATTGAGTGTGCAACAATGATCTGATGCCAAGGCAATTCCCATGTAGCTACCGCTCTATCGCTCTTCTTCTCCTCCCCAGGAATGTAACAACCTCTCGCCACATGTTTTCATCCCCAAATATTCAAATTATGCATTGCGCATCCCAAAAAATGTGTGAGATATCGGCGATAGCCAAGTACAACTGGGTGTCCCGATTTCACGTCAAAGTACCGAGAAATTATTCCTCCCTCGCTGATTCTGAAACCATGTAATCTCTCATACTGACAAGAAGAAAGCAAAAGAAGAAGCCAAACCCAAAGCCGCTTTGACCTGAGCAACTTTGCTTTAACTTTAAAGCTTAATTTCGGATTTAGTGACAACTTTTCATCATAAGCGGTGTGTTGCATATCGTCGTTACACCCCTACTCCTTCTATAATACAAAAGTAAATGACATATGTACGCATGGTGAGATCATTGTAATCTCTAATTGATCTGTAATTGAAATCTGATTTCATTGTCTTCTTGGTGACACGTCATGCCCAAGGCCTGTTTACAACTGATGAGAAACAGATTTTAGATTTGCTCTCATTACTGTTCACAGGCTCGCTGTTTTCTGTTTTTCTGTCTCTCTCCTCACACATCCACACGCAGTCTCACACACACACACACACACACACTTCATTGGTTCGCTGAAGCCTCCAGCGTCTGTTGGTCCCCACCTCCATCATCAGCTCCGACACTCGCGTCTCACCCTTCTGTCACGCAACACCACAGCTCTGCAAAGCAGGTCAGGTCGAAGGGCAAAGGGCACACACGCACATACACACACGAACACCCCCAACCCCCCCCCAACTCACACACACTCATATATATATGCATGGTCGCCTGAAAGGCTGCTATGGGCACAGCGGTACAACTCAGAAAGCATTTCATGGACGGCAATATGAATGAGATGGCCAAGCTTTAAAACAGCTTTGGAAACTGTTTTGAACTGATAGCAGAAACATATTTAGGTCCTGATTTCACAAAATGATGCGGGTAGCAGCTATGGACACACACACATAGAACTACTGACAGCCACATGACACACACACACAGAGACGACTTACTTCCAGGAGGAGGCCGCTTTCTGTGACGCCGGTGCCCAGCGGAAGGCTCTCTTTCCTGGGTTCAGGGTTGGAGGACGTGGGGCTGACGATGTGCTTCCTGGAGGGCTTCTCTTGGTTGGCTGGAAACAGAGAGAAAAACAGAAAGATGAATGTGCTGTTTCACGCGGGCAGATTATTCACGTCGTAACTATACAGCTTAGTCATAGTAGAGGATAAGCGAGGATGTTAAGTGAACAGAGGAAACATTAACCTCTGAAAATGTTAAGCAAGGTGTTGAGTGGCTGGGTGAAAGTGCAGGTGGAAATGAAAACAAGCAGCCAGAAACAGAAGAAGTCAAGAAAATCATAGAGAGTTGTTGATTTTTATGACTTCATACAAGGGATATGCGCTCATTTTGGTGTCTGGAAAGTAAAAATCAACACTTTGCATAGGTCATACACTTAAAAAACGATTTCTTAAACATATTGTTGCTAAATCCTGTCCTGTGCTCCCATGATCATCAGCATAAAATGAATATATTAGAAGATACAGAGCGTAAACTAAGCAGTGTCGACATGGAAAAAGTTGACCGGGTAATAATCTGTTTTCCCCAAGTATGTTCGGCGGTATCGCAGTAGAGAGAGAGAGAGCTGGACCCGCACTCAGACATGTGGCGGACACATTAACCGTGTCAGGCGAGCGTCTCTACCTAATGCCAGGTATTAGCCCGCGCGGTGGGCCCGTCTAAGAAGAGAAAACAGTGTGGGATTTCTGGTCTTTACGGGATTCCTCTCGCACGGCAGCAGCCACACGATCGAGCGTTGACGTCGGATTTTGGCTGATTGTTGGGTTGCATGAGAAAGATCACACACTCTCTCTGCTGTTATCTCCCCATGTAGACGGTTCAATACTAAATCGAGAGCAAAAATCCTCCTATATGGGGACACAAATGGGGATCTGTGGTTTAGTGTGCGTCTATTTGGGGGGTCAGTGACATGAAAACATTTGAAAACCCCTGTCTTATAGCAGTGGTTCTCAACGTGGGGTCTGGGGACCACCAAGGGTCCTTGAGAGGGTTCCAAGGGGTCCCCAGCAAATTGATGAATTGTTAATCTTCACCATTACTTCATTTACAAGAAGTGAACACAATTAGAGAATGTAGAAGAATGACTGTTTTGATCATAGTTTCTCTGTTATCTCTCTACTTACAATACAGATAGTCATGGAATTCCGGACAAAATCATATCGAACAATAAAAATATTCTCCACACGATTTGGATCTAAGAGACAAAATCTCATCAAAATGGGGATCTGTGGCCCTAATGTGGACTAAATTAGGGGTCCATCACTGTCTTATAGATATCAATACAGTACATTATTACTAGCATTGTTATGAACCAGTCTCCTGTGCATGTGCTGTATGTTTTTTTTTTTTCCCCTCACTTACAGTACGGCTCACCTACTGTTATCTGAGAGTGTTTTTGTACACGCAATTAGCCCACATGGCCGTGGCGTGCAGAGCCCTCCCATGTGCAGCGGGCTCACCCCGTGTGACGTGTGCGTTTGCGTGTCGGCAGGCATGTTTGCGTGTTTCTGTCCCCGGGTGTGCTGTCAGAGGGCATGTGGCTCACTCCAAGAGATCAGCCCCCTTCGCCCCCCCCCGTCACTCATCGTAGCCGGGGCCAGATTAGTCACGCAACACACACACACACACACAGACACACACATAACACATACATCGCAGCCTCGTTACGACGAAGGATCTAAGTATGTATGTATGTATCCGTCTATCTTCCGATGCTTCTCCTCCCCTCCCCATCAACCCTCATCCCTTTCTCTCCCTCCTCCTCCTCCTTCCTCCTCCTCCTCCTCTCTCCCCACGCCTCCCTCGTTCCGACATCGCAGGCGATCGGCAGCCGATTTCGTGAGTTTCCCCTTCGCTTAATTCCCCATCCGAGGCACGCAAACCTAATGTATCCATCCTATCTTTTTTTTTTTTTCTACTCGTGCTTTTCGTCTGGATTAACTTTATAATAGTTTATTCCCCCCTCCCGGATCCAACGGTGGCTCTATTCAAACAAAGTGGAAATAAAAGGGGCCTCAGTGTGAGTTTCTACTGGTGAAAATTGGGCTAAACGCTGACGACTGAATTGAGACGGAGGCAAACTCATAAACGCCAGTAATAACGTTAAGTATTCTGTCATCGCCTTCTCGGGGCGGCGAAACGCACACAAACAAAACACGCTCAGACGGACACGCACGCGCCGAACCATTCTCCTCAATCACCGCAATATAATTCGACCGGTGGAAAGCATTGCAGAGGTGGGGGGGAATCTAATAAGCCTCTTTATTTCCCTCCCTCAACGCCCCGCGTATTTTTGTTTTCTCTCTTACGGCAGCTTTTTGGAGAGGATGCGGCGTCAGGAAAGACAAACACGCGGGATGATTAATTATCGGAGGGCCGGCGCTTCCTCTGCCAACAACGCCGGCCTTTTATTCGTCGCCGCTCACGTCTTCGGGCCTTTGCTTTTCTTTGCCTCTATTTTCTCTCGCAAAAAAAAAGGGAAAACAGAGTAGGTAATGGTCGAGGCGTTTATGTGCTCTGTGTGAGGACAGGGTGTTAAGTAAAAAAAAAAAGTGACAAGCAGCGGGGATGTGGATGCTGCCAAAGGGTGGGGCTCCGAGTGTCTAGCTAATCCAGTCAGTCCGGGGCCCGTCTTTCCACTTCCACGGGAGCGCACAGGACATCAGGACCACCTTCCAAATATGAAGCCGTGGCCCCCTCTGCCCCCTTTCTGCACAATCTGTGTCTCAATTGTCTCAAAGCTATAGAAAGCCCTCTCTAACCCACTTCATCTTCATGATGGAAGTGGAGTTAAATGGGGATCAATAAGGGATCATTGTAATTTTCCCAGCACGAAATTTTCACATTTTCAATTATGGCATGATGAAATTCACTTTCAACAAGTTTTGGGAACTTTTATACTGACATCAGAACGATATTCGGGTCCTAATTTCACAAAACAATGCAGGATACTTTACCCACTATTAGAGGGCCACTGGCCTGATCAAAGCTGTTTTAACACAGTCAATGAGCCACTGCGGGGCCTCTAATAAAGTCAGTCTAGTTTGATGTCATGAGGGGAAGCGAGAGCTAGAAAGACTGGATGTGAAACGTGAGAAGCCTCACAGTTGTTAGTGATTGTTTTAGATTCCTGTGCATCGGAAGAATTGATTCTACCGCTTCAGGTAGAGAAGCTTTCCTGCCTTACAAAACACACATGCATACCCCGAACACACACACACACACACACACACACACACACACAGTTCACTCAGTCTCTGCTTAACTCCTAACCAACAAACATGAATTTAGGCTTTTTAGTTGTGAGTGGGTAAACAGGGGGAAATGAGGAAAGTGGAGTGTGTGTGTGTGTGTGTGTGTCTGTGAGTATGTAAGAAATATTTGCCTGATCAATCAGACATTAATCTCTGCAGCCTCTAGGGGGTGAGGTGAGTTTGGCCACGTGTCGCGGTGTGCAGAGTGCAGCCTGTGCGTGTGTGTGTGTGTGTTTTCGAAATCCCCTCTCTAAAACCACTTCCTCCCGCACTCCCGACAACAGTGACGAAGCTGAAAGAGACAGAAAAGATAGAGATAGAGATAAAAAAAATAAAAAAATAAAAAACGGCGAGAGAAAGAAACGGGCAGATATTGAGAAATATTGGCGAAGGGGGTAAAGAGAGGGAGAGACACTGGCAGTGAAAGGGAGAGAGAGAGAGAGAGAGATAAAGAGAGAGAGAATGCCATTAGATCAAGTGCTCAATTCATCCACAATCCCCCTGACATGCTCTTCTTCTGGGGATAATGGAGTTAAAACACGAGCAAATCACACAAAATGACGAAAAACGCAGAAATGAATAATTCAGTGCGATCGTGTAGGTTAGGAAAGATTCAAAGATTCAAAGATGGCAGAGCCTGACATTATGTTGGAGAGTGTTGCACGCCTCTGACGTGCAGCGCCAGCTTGCTGTAAATCATGAGCACCAGAGGAGTACTCTCTCTGGACTGGATGGCAGACAAGGTTCCAGGCCCATTCTGTTTCGAAGCACATGAAAATGCTCTTTGTGCAAAAAAAATACAATGTGGGCATTTATGTGATGCGATGTACAGTGAGGAGCAGGTAGGGCTTCATATGTGGTAAACTCCAACAGGTGGCTATTGTAATCAGTTTGTTTGTATTTGTAGCTGGGTTGCATTTGTGTCTAATTAAGTCACTTGTAGTAATTCACTTATCCAGTTTGAATCATTTTGTCCAACCCTGAAACAACCGTCAGTTTCAGAAGTGAGAAAATATCAGCTTTGTGACTCAACCGAGAAAACAAAACTCTCTACAGCAACAGGTAATGTGTGTGTGTGTGTGTGTATGTGTGTCCAGGCCCTCTCTCTGTCTGTCTGACTCCAGCAGCGTGGGTGCCATCTTTTGGCAGCCGAGCCTCTGCTGTGCGTTCGGCTTGTAAAAGAGAAGCTCCGGACCTGAACATGCAAACACTGTGCAGCGCTGCAGTCCCTCCCCTCCCACAAGCCTTGCGTGAGTAGAGAAAACTGTGTGTGTGTGTGTGTGTGAATGTGTGTGTGTGTGTGTGTTGAGGTCGGGTTGGCTTACAGCCACCTCCTTTGCCTATTCCCGCCCCCTTCCCTCAACCCTCTTCCTCTCTCTCTCTCTCTGTTGGTGTTGCTCTCTCTGCTGTGGATTTCCTGTGCCTGCAGAGCGAGAGAGAGAGAGAGAGAGAGAGAGAGAGAGGAGCTGGCCGATCAAGGGCTGGTTGTCACGCGAGCGAGCCGTCTGTCAATCTCCCCCCCCTTCCTCCTGACAGGGTGCTGGCAGCCGGCCAAGGCCTTGCGTGCAAGCCGGCGAGCCACATTAGCCCATAAAGAATTTCATAATAGCAACAGCTGTTAAATATTGATGACTGCTGGCAAGCGCTCAATGGCGCTCCGCAAAAAGGTTAAGCCTGCAGTGTAATGGAAGCTAATACTTCATTATGCCACAGATCAAATGTCCGGATCTCGCCCCATCCAAATCCAACCCTTACTCTTTCTACTTTTTTCTTCTTGTTTTGGCAATGTGGCTTGAAATGGAAGGATGGCAGACTAGGAGAAGAAAAAAACACAAAAAACGTCTCGCTCAGACAGAGTTTTTGGCGTTTTCATGATTTTCTGAGGAGAAACAGGAGCAGATTTTTTTCCACTTGTTTAATTCTGCCGGCGGTTCTTGTAACTGGTTGGATATAAATGCATTATGCTCTAATGTTACGATCCTCAATCATCCCGGGCCCAATATTAAGGTTGGATTGAGGTCTATAATCTGTCCGATATTGTTTTGGAACAATGAGGAGAATGTTTTGTTTCCACTGTGACATATAAGATTACATATGAGGAGATGGCCTGCCAGGATTTAGAGCAAATTCCCTTTGTCTGCTAACAAAACAGCTACAAAAAAAGTTGCTTTCTTGGAGGGGGGGGGGGCTGGGGAGAGATCAGGAAAATTGATCTTTCAGTGGAGATTATAACATGAGTGAGTGATTTCACGGACGGCGTGTGCATGCGGCGCTGCTAGGGGAAGCCTATCTCTGAGGAAGGAGAGAAAAAAAAAGAAACTGATTCCTCTCTGAATAGAATCTAAACAAAGGTTTCGGTTGTACGCCTAGATACCGAGGCTAAGGGGAAGTGATATTATGACAAAGCACATGGGATCACACAGAATGGAGGTCGGGATGTAAACTCAATTGTTTCCACTTCTCTGTTTGGCTTGGCAGGCGGACGCACCAGTCACCATGTTGTACAGAAGTAATGCGTCTCCACATTCAGGCCCTTGGGCAAAACCGACTTGTACTGCAACTTCTGTACAACATGTTCCGCGCTACTGTATGTGGCTTCACTACAGAGGGCATCATAAAACTGGCGCCATAGAGCTAAGAGTGTAAGACCGTAATAGCAATGATAATATGAAAGTCATCTAATTGGCTCTATAAATAGACAAAAAAATGCCTTGCTGCGGTGCAAACGTTTTATGTGAGCATTCTGTGTTTCTCTTAGCAAAATTGGTTTTCTGATAAACCCAGTTGTCATTTTTTGTGGCGGATCTAACTTGTTCAACAAGCTCATAAAACGAGTCAAAATCCCGCGGGAAATGACAACAGTGGCAAATAGGCAGATCCTGCTGAAAGATCCTGCTAAAGCGACATCTAAAGTTTGCTTGTCAAGCCGTGGGAAAAGCAACCACAACACAAGGCCCATGTTACACAGACAATTAAGAAAACTAACAGAATGCAAATGGATGGAGGCCTAAGGAGAAGAAGCTCTATAGCGTGAGATGCTGCACTTTCTACACACACACACACACACACACACACACTGTGAACTCAGGCGGCGACAGTTGCGTTGCGTGAGACGAGCCAGTTACGCAGGAAAGGCCCTTTTTTCTTTTCTGACTGAACCCAAATGAATACACCAGTGTATTTCTAATTGAGGACAACAAGACGCTCCAGTTGTCCCGCCGCTGCCAGGGATCCGACGCGATCCGCCGGGCCAAACGTCGAGCCTGGCTCTCCGTCCGGTCAGCGGGGGTGAACTCGGGACACGAAACGATTTCATGAGTCACACATACTGTATATTCCAGCTAGTATCCCACCCGGAGGCGAGGCGAGGCGAGGACACACGTGTACGCACTTCCACATACACACACACACACACTTTGGGAGCGCATTCTCTAGGAGTCGAGGGGGAAACTCCATTGTTAGGCGGAGGCCGATTCGCCACAACTCGTCTCCTCTGCTTCTATATTTGTCACACTTCCTGTGATAGGCTCGCTCAAACAGTGACATAACTCATTTGGAGACACCGAGACTGTGGCGATAAAGTTGGGCTCTGCAGACGGAGACTGTCCCAGACTAGACCGGGAAGGGCTGGGACTCCATTTATGTAACTACACCCCCTGCGAAGGGTACAGCTCCTACCCCACTCCAACCAAATCAGCAAAAACACACTTCCTTTTAGATAGCTGGTGCATAGCAAGTGATCTTTTTGTGGTCAGACAACTGAAAAATGTAAAATAGTAAGAACATTCTAGTCCTTACAAGCATAATAAAAGACTGGAACACTGGAGCATGCATATCTGTTTTGCTCCCATCACAGTTATTGGGTGTGGAGTTTGAGTTATTCTGTGTATCTGTGTGTGTATGTGTGTGTGTAATGATGGTAAAATCTATTTTAGAGATAGAGGCCAACTAGTTGCTTTTAACAGCAACATTCGCATCTGAAACAGAGACCTCACACACTGAACGCTGCATTATTGTCGGAGGCATCTGCTCCTATTAACACACTTGTGATGTGTGTGTGTCTGTATGTATACGTGTGTTTGCGTGTGTGTGGTTACTCTATAAATAGCTTATCCTTGGATTCTTGTTTTGATGGGAGAGGTGGTGGAGGAGTCGGCGGTTAATAAAAGCTACGTTCAGCAACCCCACCTGGCCACAATAAAGCGCCAGTACGCTATTCCTGTCCGCACATAATCTCTCTTTTCACAGCCGGTCTGAAATATAATTCAGGACTGATGTAATTGTTTCAAAAGGGCTTGAACTTAATGTACGTGCCCTTAAACTTTGTGGTGTACAGTTTATGTGCAACACACTCCCATATGTTGCCATATTCAAAAAGCTGTAAACCCCTTGTCACTGACTTTGAGTTTATTTAGAGAGAAATTCGAAATGAAAACCCCTCGTGCTTCATAAACAAACAGAAACCTGGGAAACAGATGTGCCACAAGTGGGGGATTTTAATGTTTTAAATTATTTATAAAAGATTGGAAGTGCAGGGAGAAAGACAGATAAGGAGAGAGAGAGAGAGAGAGAGAGAAAGTGATAGAGTGAAAGGGAAGGAATGATTCTTTGGCTCCGCACAAGTCTTGGTCTTGGGCCAAGGACCCATAAAGTAAATTCACTTCATCAAAATCTAGAGTCGAACAAATGTACTGCAGAGCGCAGGGCCTCCGGCTCGCAACGTATAGGATAAACAACCATAAAGAAGGCATCATTCCTTTTTTATAAAAACACTGTATATTATCCATCTCACTCGTTTCACTCAGTCGTCCTGCGCTATTTAAAACTGCGGCCGAGCTTTTCATTACAAGAAGCACCGGTTCCTTCGACTCTCTCTCCTGCTTATTCATACTGAAAAAGGAAATGCTTGAGACAAGTCAAACAACTCTGGGAATAATTATTAGTTTTCTAGCCCTGTATTTTAGTCTAGCTGCATTCCTGCACGAGAGACAGAGCGGAGAGAGAGAAGGAGGGTACAGTCGTCTACAGTGCGACCACATGCACCTCCACTTTAGAAAACGACACAGGCTGGTCCTGGCCGTGTCTGCGTGCCAACTTGTGTCACTCACATTATTCAAAATAACAGGGCCAGAAAAGTACAACAAGCCTTGGTATATCCCTCCCATGCTCTCCTCCCCGTTGGCCAGTCAAAAGCAATCATCACTTGTTTTCTGGTCACCAAACAGCACATTCAACAGGTTACTGGGGAAGAACCACACCTTTTGTGAAAATACAACATTGGTTTCACCAGCAATCCCCTTAGCATTTTTTTTTTTCACTCATACAGCCTCTCTATAACAAGGGAGTAATCTGTTAAAAAGATTACGGGGCCGTTTCGGCTCATTGAGGCAAATAATAATGGGCAGATGGTCCCTCAGGCTGAATCCAGATGGGAGGGAAACTACGCTAATGCTGCCGTAGCACGCAATGCTAAACAAATGCTAACCACTAAGCATGGGTAGAGTACATGTTTGCCACTCAAGTATAAGTACTGTTAATTTGCTGTAATTTGCTGAGCTTTTACTCAGGGAGAAGTAAAATTAGTTGTGTAAAAATCAACTTATGTGAAAGTAAAAAGTAGCTCATTTAAAATTTACTCAGAGTAAAAGTTATACTGAGTTATAGTCTATACAAGAGGATGAGGGAAGCTATGCTAATCCTGCTGTAGCATGGGATGCTAAACAAATGCTAACCGCTAAGCAGGGGTGGAAAGAGTATAATATCTTACTCAAGTAGAAGCACTGTTAGTTTGCTGAGATTTGACTCTTTTTTACTCTAAAGGAGATTTTACTCTAAAGGAGAAAAGGACAGAGTTCAAACTAGTTTCTTATCATTGAAAAAAAATTGCATAAACAAAGTAAATAATGTATCATCAAATTATGGTTTGATATGATTATAGTAACTTAGTGATCTGTTACAAAAATGCCTGCAGCCACATGTCCAAATTATTTAATAACATTATTACATCATTGTCCCATTAGCTATCCAAGAAGCTAGAAAGGCTATTCAACTAACAAGGAAAATATAAAAATGATAATGCTCTAGCTTTTTGGGTAGGCTAAGCTACAATCATGGACAAATTTGAACATTCCAGGTTTGTTCAGTCAAAATATACTTAAGCAAAAACTTCAGCATTAGGCTACTGACTTCCACAACTACTCAAAAAGAACACCAGGTACAATAGTGACAGTTGCTTCAACCAGCAAAGCTAAAAAAACTGCTTCTAACTTATTATAATATATTACTCTCAGAGTCCATGTCAACACATAACACACATACACACACACAAAGGCCCCAGCAAGTGTAATTAAATGGGTGTGAGGTGGTTAATGTATCTGGGGTTGAGGGGGATCAAGTGATGAAGCGATAGCCCCGATGCAGATCATGCTTTATGCATGAAAGCCATTAACTTGTCAGTCAGTGGGCACTATCACAGGTATTATGTGTCCACTGTGTGTGTGTGTGTGTCCAGGACCAATCTGTAAAGCAGGTAATACAGAGCAAAGTAGTGTAATGCAGGGGCCAAGTTGTAACTTAGTGCTATATCCCATCAGTCAGTGTGGTGGTGAGATAAAGTGAGAGACTAAGTTTCACTTGTTTTAAGAAAAATAAGATTTTAAGACTCAGTACTACATTAAATGGCTTGTGCGGATGGATTTTCATAAGTGTATGATGTAAGGCCTCATGGTTACCTGATCTCACATCATGATTTGATTTCAATTAGCATTCACCTGTCAACTTCACTCTAGCACCAGTGACTCATGTGGCATCTGTCTCCCTTTCCCACCAACAATGTTACACAACAATGTGGCCTCTGACAGAGCTAATTCATTAAGCGCCACGCTAACCCAACAGCAATCTGATTATCTCTCTACTAACACCTCATCCCCGTGTTGCAGGGTATTGAGCTGGGCAGCAGGCGAACACAGGACGCCTGTAGAAACATCCTCCAAATTAGACAAAAATTGAGTGAATATCGGAGTCAAAGAACATGCGATTTCTGGCAGGATTGGCAAAAATAAGCGGGATGCCGGGGCGACGGGCGGGGGGTTGGGGTACGGTGAAAGAGCCTTTCTCAGGTCTGGGCATATCGTGACTGTCCACTTCACATTCTCCCATCTGTGCCTCTCACATGTCATCACAACACTCTAATCCAACCCTGTTTATACTAACAGTGTTTCCTACAGCCTGCTCTGATCACTTCATTTGGCACAGGGAGGGAGGACACATACCCCCTGTGCGCTCTCCCGCCGGGCGATATGTGTGTGTGTGTGTGTGTGTGTGTGTGTGGATGGTATGGGGAGGGAGGGCTTGACGGGGGAGCGATGGTGGGATCACGCAAGCCTGCTAAAAGAGGAGAAGTCAGGAGAGTCACGCATGGTGGGGCTTTACTGCAGACGCCACTCAGTCACCACTCGGCTCACTGGCATCTGGTGCTAGCGTGATGCTACGAGTGTATATATGTGTGTGTGTGTGTTGCGTTTAATTCCCAACCAACTGAAGAGATTTCCAGAGTGTAAACAAACACCGACTCGTCTGCCCTCGCCAAACAGGCTGTCATTCTAAATAGGAGGACTGTTCTCGCTGTACAGGCAAAGCTGACTGTAGAACACGCTCTCTCTCTCATTCCTTCTCCAGGGAGTAATCAAACCATGAATACAATGCATAGGAGAGCTGGGAGTGGGTGTGTATATGTGTGATATGAGGACCGAATGTCCTCACAAGGATAGAAAGATGAGGGAAATCCTCCAAAGTGAGGACATGCTGCCGCTCCTCAATTCTAAGTGGCTAGTATAGAGTTAAGACTTGGGTTTAGGGTTAATATTAGGATTAGATTAGATTAGGACCACACCAACTTTTTGGGAGTTTAGTCCATTAGTCACCTTACCCAATATCTGATGAGAGGATTGGCACCAAAATCATCTTTGTGTCTCTAGTAGATAGTGTCCGGTGCACATGCTAACACATTAGCATACAGTATGCTAAGTAACCGTAGGCAGTTAGCATTATCCAAAGTATGAAGACAGACCTTTTAGTAATCCAAAATTGGTATTGGTTTTTATTCTATGACCTGTAGATTCACACCTTCTGAAAACAAAATCTTATAAACTCAATATAACTCATTAGTAGAGTTACAAGTTCTCATTTTCTGGCTTTTAGGATAATGCTAGTCACAAACTATTAGCCTGCTTAACATACTATATGCTAAAGCGTTAGCATGCGCACTGGACAGAGTTTAGTTTAGTTTAAGAGAGTTTAGTGTTAGGATTTAGGTTTATTGTTAAGATTAGAATTAGGTTTAGGTTTAGGTTTAGGTTAGGGTTAAGGTTAGGCATGTAGTGGAGAGGTTATAAGGCTAAGGTTAGGGGTTAGTGAATGTAGTCAATGCAGGTCCTTACAAGTATAGCAATAGAAACATGTCTTTGTGTGTATGTGGTTGTTTTTGTTTATATTTCTGCCATGTATTTGAATTAATCTGCATGTCAATGTAGGTTTGTGTGTGTATGACTTTGTATTTATTTGTTTTCTGTGTGTGCGTGTATGTGTGTGTGTGTGACAAAGCATTTGTCTGTTTGTGTGTGAGTGTGTGTCTAAGCCTGGTGATGATCTCATTACCATGCGGTTTGATCTCCCCGTCAGCTAAAATGAAACCCTGCTTCTCACGGAAGCCTGGTGTGTGTGTGTGTGTGTGTGTGTGTGTATGTGTGTCAGGGAGAAAGGAGGATTGTTTTAGACTGCTAAGCAGGGTACAGTAGGGCACAGCAGGGTCAGCAGACAGATTCGGGACTCTCCATCCGCTGACCCAAAAGCTTCCCTGTCCCTGAATCACCGTGTTCAGACACAATACAGCCGGCTGTGGGGCTTCCTAAAACACTGAACTATATCTTTCACAGGCTGGAACCTACAGTCTCTGGATTTTTTCAGTCTCTGGATATAGTCCAAAATATAGTTCCACCGAAATCGGTTTTTGAAGGCCGATACTGATATTTTGTGCCAGTATTCATTATGTTTTTCATGCCAACTATTCAGTATTTCCCTTAGAATTTTTATTCTTGGCAGGGTGGAAACGCCTCTAAAACTCTCCATTGAAACCCATAATAATAATAATAATAATGATACATGTACTTTTTTTTAAAACAATTGCTTGACATTTTTGGCTTTATGTGATGTTATTGGCAGGGGGGGATGACATGCAATCAGGGTCCCAGACTGGATTTGAACTATCAAAATGTTGCATTAGAATCGATTCAGGTTAAGGGCTTCCCATAGACAACCAGTGTAGTATTGATCAATTCTACAAAATCTATTTAATCAAACTGCATCATATCCCATCGTATCAGAGGTTCGATCCAAAATGCAGCTCAACTTTCCCAATGGAAAAGCCTTATTTAGTATAAAAAAAAACAACATATATTTAAATGATAAATTGGTGCCTTCATTCCGTTTTTGTGCTTTGTGGTAATCTGCCAATGGAGAAGAGCATATTATTGTAAGACTGAGGCGAGGGATAAATGTGGAAAAAAAATCAGCGCAAATATTGCAGGCTAATTTGATTTATGTAATTTGTATGTAACATCCAGTAATGCTATAATTTGATTTGTTGTGATTTATGTGACTTCTAAAGGCAGCCTCTTTCAAAATCCTGGATGAAATGCACTGTGAGATCATATGCATCTGATATTTGTTTTCAAGCTGGAGATAGAAATGTAATCAAATAGAAACTCATTCATGCATCCATCAAAGTCGGTGCATAAGGATTCCTGACTAAAAGTTCTGTATTTGGATAATAGTCCGTTTAGCAACCGGGAATCATTGAATTTTCAAAGTTCAAGGTTCAGAAAGCCCCTCCATATGGTCAAAACCAAGTTCTTTCCCTGAGAAGAAGAGGAGAAGACTAAAGGGAAGAGGAGAAACTATTATGAATGCTGCACGCGGCATTTCAGCACCTAATGCGCGGCACGCTCCTCAAACAACCCAGTAGCAATTATCGCCTCCGCACTAATGAACTTCACATACCACCCTGAGCGACTAAACCACCGTTCGGGCTCAGCGGCAAATAAACCTCCATTCCGGCTCTTCGGTGGCAGGCGTACAGCTGCGACCTGTGGGCAACACAGCTGGACCGGCCGCCCGTATCGCAACTACACACCGCTGTTGGTGTGTGAAAACCTCCTAACTCCAGTTTTGGTGACTGTCACGTTTTCACTTCAACTGAAGAATCGCATGCTCCTCTATGGGTTGAGAAAATTCCCACACCTCTCGGACTTACGAAACACTTCGAAACTGGTTTAATATTTGCCATAAAGCTAAAAACAACATTGCAGATACAAGGTTTTTTACGCAACAGCCACAATGTGCAGCAACTTCTGTGCATTTGCTACTTCCATGTGTAAATATGATCAAAGCAAATGTGCACACCCAGACTCATTTCCAGCTGTAGACTTTTACAAGGTGATAGCTGACAATGCACATCTGCACACTCTGCACATATTTCTGCATGTGCCTCCATCTGTAAATCTTGCACATTTCTTTATGTGTGTTCTCCCACCTGTACACCTGATAAAGTGAATAGCTACTGATGCACACTTGCACATACGCTTCAAACTTGTAAATCTGTCATTAAAGATGCTGTATTTTTATTTATTGTGAAATCATTATTATTGTCAATATGCTCGCTATCTGTACTTATTCTTATCTATATCCTATTCTCTGCTGCTGCGATGACCGAATTTCTCCAGAAGAGTCATCAAAGTTCCATGTAATCTAATCTAACTATGGTGCGGTAAGCAAGATGGCGGCATTTATAAGACAAAATGCTCTGGAAGAGACGTCTCAATTGAAAAATGCGCTGAGGTCTCGTGGCTTGGCACCCGGACTCAAGAGATGAAGTCGCTGCTTTGGCCATCGTGAGCTCCAAAATCAACTTCGGTATTATGGTTTGGTTTACCCCTCGATATTTGGTTCGGCCTGAGTCTTCCCGTCAATCACCCGATACGACCCCTCCTCCCTCGCTAATAGAAATCTCTAAATGATAGATCGATAGATTGCGTTTGAAGAACCCGGGGGTTGTGATTCCCAGGTTCGAGAAACCACGGTTTGCGACGCCTCAAACCGAACATGTCTGAGGTCAAAGTGGAAGAACATGTGTTTCCGAAGCAGGTCTTTGGATCACGAGTCCTGCAGAGCGTTCAGCCCGCAGCCCGGAGCCTGATTTACGAGCCGCGACCGCAGGAATTCCTCGGCGATGGCTTCAGGATGAGCCGGAATATCGGCGATTTTGGGGAAGTATTAGCGGCTCGAAGCGCTCCTCGGTTTCGTTGTGAGCGGCTCACACAAGGCGAGGCGTTTCTCTCTCTCTCTCTCTCTCTCTCTCTCTCTCTCTCTCTGTTGTGGCTTGTTCTCTATTCCTTTACTCATCACTTCTGCCTTAATTGTGTTTTAGCAGTGAGCTGTGAAATCCCTCGGGGTCAATCTGGGTCTGCTGGGAGCGACTTTCCCTCATTCTTACCTGAAGAGACTTGCCGATCACAAGCATTAGACTGATATATCGGTTTGCTGATTAAAAAAAAAAACAAGGATAATTGATTCTAATGTGACATTTTAATTAGATTCCACATAATTAAGCATGGTTATTCTCAATGTCAATGAAGAGTTGTAGTGTCTCATGATGGTCTAAAGGCTTTTCCACCCTGATGAGAATAAAACTCTGGGGAAAACACTGAATCCTCCTAATTTTTAAAACAATTTTCTGGCATGAAAATGGCCAAATTTAAAGATATTGAATATTTGCGCAAAATATCTGTATCAGGCTTCAGAAACCCCATATCCATCGAACCCTAGCAATGACTCAACAAGTTAGAAGCTCCGGTCTGACATCCACCGCCTTCACTATTCAGATCTGATCTAGTCCAGTGGGAAAGTGGAATGGGAAGCTGCCTCTGGACATGAAAAAGCATGAAACACAAAACTCTTTACGGCCCTTCTCGTTGCAAAAGAGAGCGAGGAAGTGAGAGAGAGAGAGAGAGAGAGAGAGAGAGAGAGAGAGAGAGAGAGCGCTACACCACTGATGCAGTTTGGAGGGACTGTCGCACATCATTCCAAGTCCTGATCCACTTCCAGTTCGGCATGCATGCGGACGGACACGCCCCGATTCACATGGAGGCATGATGCAAGCAGCTCGCAGATTTACATTTTTATTTAGACGTTGCCGGGATCGAACCATCCAGTCAGAGGGCAGTCTCTCACTACACACACACACACACACACACACACAAAATAAACACACACCAAATACCCACATCCTCCTCGCCCAACAACAGTACTCCAACTGTTCCTCATGTGACAGAAGGGGGGTGAGCCGTTGAGCGGAGGGAGTGGCGGGGAATAGCGTGCGAAGGCCTAATGCAACGTTTCAACCCCAGATGGGTCACATCAGTAGCCCGCAATCAACAAATTTGCCCCTGCCAAGTTTACACGCTTTACATCTCCGAAGGGACGGCAGAGAGAAACCTGTTTCTTCTTTCTTTCTCTCTCTCTCTCTCTCTCTCTCTCTCTCTCTCCCCCCCCCCACCCCTACTCTTCTTTTTATCGCCTGCCACAGCTCATAATTATTAATTACTGTGACTGGTTTTTCCATTGTGGCGGTGAGGGCAGAGGAGAGGAGGAGAGGAGAGGAGAGGAGAGAAGAGAAGAGAAAGTGGAGTAGGAATAGATGATAAGAGACATTTCAGGGAAAATCAGAAGGAAGAGTTTAAAGTAACAATCCGCAACATCCAACACCTACAGAACTGCAACAACAGAAAATCCAAGGAAAAAAGACACAAAGTCACAGTACTGGACACACTGTTTGATTGACAGGTGATCTGTGGGAAGTGCGGTGCGGAAACACCGCAGCGACGAGCGAGCGAGCACCAAAGTCGGCGACTAAATAAAAAAAAACAACGCAAGGATCTCGGAGGATCGCCGTTTTTAAAACACGGAAAGAGGGGAGAGAAAATTAGAGAGGGGAACGGAGTCGCATGCGAGCAGAAAAAGCCAGAAAGTACAGAGAAAAGGTCGGGCTCCTGCCATTAGGGGAAAAGCCAAATTGGGCATTTCATGGAAAAATCAGAAGGAAGAGGTTAAGCGGCAGACGATGCCAGGATGTCACGGGACACCCTCGGCGTTTCAGACACGGCCGTTTAGAAAAAGCACCAGTGATCATTACCGGCGCCGCCAAGCCGCTTTTAGGGAAGTCAAAACACCTTTGCGTCTCGTCCGGAGCGGTTAGGACGAGGCGGTTAGGACGAGGCGGTTAGGACGAGGCGGCGCGTTCGCTTTTCGCCTGATCTGCTCACGGCGAGGCTCCGAAACGCTCAGTGATGTCACCGTCTCGGGAGAAATCGCCATCAAGGTAACGCCAAATTAGCTCCAAATTAGCGGTGACAAATCACACACATGCGCGGTTGCATTTGCACACACAGGCCCAGACATACCCATAAGTATGGACTCTATCTCTCTCTCTCACACACACACACACACACACACACACACAGACAGAGCTCCACCACTGTCTCCCCATGACAGTGTGTGGTCTTGTCGTTCAGGCTTTGGCCCCCCCATCTTTATATAGCCTGTAATCTATCCATTTAAACACACACACACACATCTAGATTTAAACCGGATTTTACAGTGCGCCGCGCGGGTTGAAATCCGCTGTTCTGAGATCAGATCGTCCTTCGAGGTTTTCATGACACCTATTGGGGGATGAACAGCAGTGGAAAAGGGACCTGGAGAACTTTCACTGCGTGTCGCTGAAGCTATCAGAGTTCAATGTTTTTCCAAACTAAAGTCAGGCAGAACTTCTAGTGTTAAAGCAAATTTTACAATGAACTCTAATCGTCAGCAAAGACTAGAGTGTCCAAATAAATAAGGAAAATGTGTGAAATGATGAGGTATTACCTTCCAGTTGCTTTAGGTTAGAACAAAATGCTTTCAATTACTCTGAGACAATTTGTTAGGCTATTTGAGAATTGTCCTAATAACCATCATGAACTTGTTTACGCAATTAGACTTGGAGTCACATTTGGGGTTTCAGACGAAACCCGGAGGGCAGGTCAATTCAGGCATCGACTCCCATGCTACCAGCTGAAAGTCAGACTAACAAGGAAGAGGTGGGAGGAAAGAAGAACATATTCCTTTAGGGAGATAAACAAAGCAGAAAGAAAGAAAGAGAGGAAAAGAAGAAGAGAGGGAGTTGTCATAAAAAAACGAACAGAGAATGAGATTCAAAGTCCTTCCCCCGATGGACGATAAAACATGAAAAAGTATGTGTTAGGAGGAAGGAGAAATCCTCTCACGGCTCCGCTGCACTGTGAGAGATAGACAGCGCTCCAGATGTGTCTCAAACATGGTTCGGGTTTCATAGTGGTTCTTAGTGGGTCTTAGCGAACCGGACCCGGGGTTCTTATAAAAACCCAACGCAGCCCGGCCTGGCCCATGTTCAGGCAGAACCATATGGTCAGCATATGCTAGACAGCACTCACAGTTTGGACCTGGGTTTGGCTTTTCTTTCAAGATAATTGTACAAGCATATTTGATTTAAACCTATGAAGCATCCCTGTACACAATGGAAATCCCATCTATTGATCTATTAATCTGCCTATTGGGACACATCATATATAATGCACTGTTTATGGGTTTTGAGAAGCTCATGTAGGCTGTATTTTGTACTTTTACTTTAATTGCACTTGACTTTTTGGGTCTTTTTGTGTCCAGCACCTTCATGCAGGCCATGCATGAATCCCCCACAGGGAAAAATAATACATTTCACACATACCTCAGAGTTAGTTTAGAGATAAAGAAAAAAATGACACTACAAGTGGAAATATTTACTGTTGATTTTTTTTGTGTCTACCTACATCCCCAATTCAAAAAAGCCAAATAAGGCACTCTTTATGCAGGTAGAACATTTACTGTAAAAAACCTTCCCTTCTAGCTTTGTGGCTACAAAGTTAAAAACAAGCGACGGTCCTTGAAACAAGATTTTCACCAGCAAGTATCTCATGTATATAATGTTTTTTGTTAGTTTTTGTTTTTCTTACCTATCTTCAGAATTAGCACCTGTTTGCATTTTGACCAGATCCAAGCATTTTCTTCTTTTCTTTATGTTTAGAGATATGTTTGTACATGGCATTCATTCAAAATACATTTTGAGTGGCCAGAATATATTTTGGTATACTTGCAGATAAATATTGTTAGCAGTGTACAAGAAATGCATATATTTCAATATTTCAACAAATAAAATTTTTTGGTTAATTTTGGTAGATTTTGAAACATACCTCTAAACATATTCTGAAGTATATGTGAAATGCATGCATTTTATTTTCTGTATAGGTTGTTCTGCTTTCCAGGGACCCGTGTGTCTGAAATTGAAGGGAAAGCGATGGCAGCAGATGCAGAGGATACTGTAACACCTCCCCAGCGTGAGAGCCAGCGACTGACATCACCTTTCCTCTCCTGTCTCTCTCCTCACAGCTATCTGTCTCAATATTTGGCCCGTTTCTGCCACAACAGAGAAATTCACCACCGATCACTGGCGGCAACCAAGTTCAAGGAACCGAGGGGAGTGAGGAAAGAACGAAAGAAAGAAAGAAAGAAAGAAAGAAAGAAAGCAGGGCTACATAAGCTGGGTTTCTATGTAAGTATTTTTATGTGAATATCGAATTAGAATAGCAGAATGGAAGTGGCACATTTTTATAAAATTTAATCACAGAAAAGTTAGAAAATTAGAGTAATTATGCAGTAAATAGCGATGGAATTGCATTTGTGGAATACATAATGACATATAGGCTTCGTTCAGTTTCATTGTACAACAATTCAAGAATTCCGAAGTGGCTTTGGAAATTTCTAAAAGATTGACTGTGAAATATCTGACCACCGCAACCTCCGAGAAATGTCAAACAACCTGTCACTCCCATGTTTAAGTCTCCATTGTGGTTGCATGGCCATTAGATTGTACATTACTATAATGCCAAATACATTTCTTTGTTTTCATGTTCAGACAGCAGGAAATATGACATTAGCTGAAAAAAACTGATAAACAGAATTTCTTTAATGTTCAGGATGCTGATTTATTTACAGATTTACATCTAATTTGCATTTTATTCTGTGACATTTCAAATATTTACTTTGGTTTGGCAGTTGGATGGAAACACTGCTATAGTTCTAATGCCACACTTGCCTTACCTTGACTCCATATTTTGTTGACTCAAGGCTTAATGAGCCTTTTGATGTACTGCCAACTGGACTAGAAACTGTTTTGCTTCCGGCTACTTTGTAATTTTTCACTCCGGCATTAACACTCGATTCTCATCTGGGTTGAGTTTAAATTATTAATCTGGCACATAATCATTCAGTATCATCAACTTTGGTGTTTTGATGTGATAAGGAGCAAAATAAAAGACTAGAATAGAAAGGAAGAAAGGAAAGGAAGAAAGAACAAAACGCTTTATTCTTTGACTGATTGCCTTTCCAGGTGCAGATGGTGTGTGTGTGTGTGGATTTGTGTGTGTGTGACTTTTGATCAGTGTAAGCTATGACAACTCTGCATCCTGGAGGTGTGTGTGTATGAGAGAGAGAGAGAGAGAGAGAGAGTGTGTGTGTGCGTGCATGTTGTATCGTTGCATGTGTGAGTGCACCTGATCAGTGTTACCGAGCTACGACAGCTCTGCATCCCGGAGGTGAGTGTGTGTGTGTGTGTCTGTGTCTGTGTATATGTGTGTGTGTGTGTGTGTGTGTGTGTGTGTGTGTGTAGGAGGGAGAGAGCTGGGATTCCCAAAGCGTGTTCAGTAAATCCTCAACCGGCACGGATTCCCAGCCATCGCGTGCAGCGGGGCGGGACTCCCCCGGCTAAACCACGCCTTCGCACACACACACAGACACAGACACACACACACACACACACACACACACAAACACACACACACACACCGGCAGCTCATAACAGAGACCAGTGTAACGGTGAGGTGTAAGGCTTAAGCCGGTGTCGTGGGAGGGTTAATGGATTTCAACCATTTATTCACCTGTCATCCCCATTAAATCCATAGCTTGTCCTTCCGTGACCAAATGAGACCTCTTATCTCCGTAACAGCCCTCATCTGGTTAACCTCAACCCCCCACCCCACCCCCCCGCTCTCCACAATGTATGTCAGTGGGAATGCATAACCCCTGTACACTCGCAGCAGCGCTCACGGCAACACAGAGCGATACTTATCTCATGAAAATACGAGAGCGTTGATCCGGCGGAGCTGGATAGGATTCCAAGAAAGACTGGCTTTTGGGTTCATTCCGGAATATTTTGTCGGACTTTTTTTAAAAACAAATGTTTGCAATTTTGTCAACAGCAGCATCGAAAAAAAAACACCTTGTGACAATTGTGGTTTTTGAAGTGAAAGAACCCGTCGGGCCGATAAATCTCACTTGGCGAAAAAAGCGTTCGTTGCAGCGTGGGTGGTCAGTCCACAATGGATCTGACAGGAAAAACCGGTTGAACTGTTTCTGTGTGTGTGTGTGTGTGTGTGTGTGTGAGAGAGCAGCATGGGGGGTGAGGAGAGGGTGCGGTCTATTATGGGCCGACTACACCAAAACATGTCATTGCTGAAGAATGGCTGGTTCTCCACCTCCAAAGTATTCTCAGCGAAGCTTAGCGAGGACAGCCCCATGTACATTTCATTTTGGACCGTTGATGTATCTTATTGCAAAAACTCCACATACAAAAATGCTGTTTCATTTCTTGACTGGAGCAACGTTTATTGGGGAATTTGAATTTTGAATTGGGGGATTTCTGAAATTGGAATCCCAGTTGACGCCCAGTTTTTGGTGTTAATGGTCTTGAGTAGCTGGATGGGTGGATTTAGTGGTTCCCAAACTGGGGTTTGTTTGGCATCAAGGTGGCATAGTGGGGTGGAGAAACCATCCTTCAACTGGAGGACCTGGGCTCAAGCACCCATGTCGGCAAGCACCCACCCCGCGCACCCACACACACGCACCTACAATAGAGACAATTTTCTTAGATAGGGGTTCTTGAGATGGAAGATGTGTCCAATTTTTGTGATCTAAAGCATCTCTCTTTGGGCATTCCTTACAGGAAAAATTTTGGGAACTCCTCAGGTATGGTATTGATGCTGCTATTGTTCAGATGGTTCAACTCTCTTAGAGCTAACCAATCACAAACTACCACACCGTTTGTAACAGTGGTTTGTGGCTAAAAGCATGTACGGCACAGGAATCAAGAAGAAGATGGCAGCTTCTTGGCTTGGCATTACCGCTTCTTCAATTTTCATTCCCCAATCCAAAGCCTCTAAATATCAACATCTGCCTCTTGTGACGTCTCTGATGCTGGGATTGCATTATGGGATGGGTCGGCAGTCCAACGTCTTCATGGGAAACATTTTACATGAACTCTGAACAAGAGCCTCGTAACAGCTACTCGGCATGTTTATGAATGCTGATTCCATCCTGACGTCAGCTGTCACTAGGTGTTCATGTAATACTTGTCAATTTATTGAGCGGGAATTTACAAAAATAAAAGCCCTCCTGTTGTGTGGTTTGTAAGAAATCAGAGTGAAGTGTTTACGCTTTACACCCCTCAATTCTTAGGAAGCATACCAGGACTCCATCTTTCTGTACTCTCTTATCAATATCACAACAGTCTTCACTGTGTGGAGGTGAACCACCATGGTAGATACTGTATACATACCCCCTTATCTGTCAAACTACTCAGTAATAGGTAGCAGATAAGAAACTCCAGTGATGGCATCTTTGACAGATTTACTACCACATGTAGACAGTTGTTTTGCTTTCATAATTTCAGTTTGAATTATTCAGAAATGAACAGGATTAAGGGAAAAGTAACCCATGCTACTGGAAGCATGCAGCAAGTGTGTGTGTGCATGCGCGTTGTCCATATGTGCTCATGTGCCCATGTGCGCTGCCTTGATGTGTAAACCTGACACCATTACAACATGTGATGTGCGCCACCTGTGCAAACAGCACTACAAAGAGTTCCCTGTTTTCACGGACTGGCCCTTTAATTAGCCTTTAATTGGGCCACAGCTCCCACAGTTAAGACAGTGAGGCAGAACCAGGCAGCTGTGGAACGGACAGGCACAGAGGAGGGAGCTTTACTGTATGAATGGCTGGGAAATTACTTTTCCCCACATCAACCGGTCACTAATCAGCCGTTCTCAATGGTGTGATCAGCATTTGTGATGATTACGGAGAAGTGCATGCGTGAAGGAGCAAGATCTTGCAGAAAAAGAGCATGCAGGCTCGACTAATCTTCCTCTGGGAAATAAAAGTTCAAAGAGAAATGATGACTTAGGTGTTTGTTTCCTCAAAAATAGCAAGATATACAAGCTTGTGTGTGCGAAATATGCTGCAGCATAGACAATGAAGATAGATTTAAAGTTCAAGAAGACTTGTTAGTCAGTGTGTTGCTAATTTTGCATAAGGGAAGAGGTGAGCTTTTCAAACACATGCTTAGCAATGAGCGCACACACGCATGCGCACACACACACACACACACACACACACATACATACACCCCCCCCTCTCTCTTCTCCAGAAATTCATCATGATTTACAAACCGCCTCTGAGAAGTTATGCAATGTTCAAACATGTGGCCAGTATTGAAAACAAACCGTGGCACGCAACGGCAGAGAGGTCACTTTATCCACCGGAGAAACTCTCTCTCCTCTACTTTCTCTCTCCCCTCTCTCTCTTCTCTTTCTGCATCTCTCTCTACCCGCTCCCTCTCTCTCTCTCTCTCTCTCCCTCTCTCTCTCATTCCCAAAGGACCACTTGTGCAGCTCACAGGGAATGCGGTCAGACACTATTAGCTCAGCAACATGCCATTGAGTTTTTTCCCCCCGACATAAGTCCAGGTCTTAAACAGGCTTTGCGCTGCGGCACGGACACGCGATGGCCTCTTCTTTTAGAGCCGTTGATGAAAATAGGAAGCAATCCGTCGAGCGCTCGGAACGTATATATATCTGCGCCGAGCGTGACTGAATAGAAAAAAAAAAGGGCTAGAAAAGTGCGACAGAACAGAATTAAACGGCACCGATCTGGATTTGACACAGTACAGGTTGCTGAGGTGATGTCCTAGGGCCAAGGGAGGCAATGAATAGAACTAAAGCATGTACTTAATGGTTGATATGAAGCATCTGAACACTTCTTTGAGGTATTGTAATGCTGTGTAATTTTCATGTAATCGCTACCACACTGGAATGGCAGCAAGCCAGGTGGAGGGTTGCGCTGTGGATTTTCATACCCGCTCGAAACGAACCAATGGGATTCCAGATAGAGGCAGCAATTTCCAATGAAATGCGTAGGTTCGACCGATTTACTCACCCAAATGTTAAGAAATCGGACTATGAGGGAGGTGTGTTAGGGGAGCTGGCACGGAGAGCCGTTTACACTGATTTTATGATTCGATTATCCTCATCTTAGGAACCCGCATTTATTATGCAACTGGAATTTTACAGGCATTCTGTCATGAATTTGGCAGGACGGTTCGTGCTGGAGCACCAAAGAGGCCGTAACCGTGATGAATTTGGTGTGAGATTTGGACAAAATCAAGGATGTAGTGGACTAAACTCTGCTTATACCTCTTTATTTGCAGAGTAGAGTTTAAAATGCTCCAGAATGCAGAACAAATGAGAGAATAAATTGTAGATAGAAGCTTGTGCCAAGTATAAGTCTGTTTCATGCAGGATATAACAGGATCGAGGGGAAAGAAGAGGTCGGACTAGTTTGAGGACGCTGTGAAATCCAAGATTCCTCCACTCGTTTTCCAAATCCTCTCCTCCATCTTATTAAGCAGATACAAGCTGAATTTGATGGGAAATCGGAGAACGCAGCCAGCAGGTGATCTGAATCAACAGTTGACTAAATGTGAGCGATTTTTTTTTTACAAGAGAAGAGTCAGCAGTAGTAAAGTAAATGGGAGCAACATGTGTGGATCCATTGTTCTGCGTTTGAGTACGAGGGTGTGTGCGTGTGTGTGTGTGTGTGTGTGTGTGTGTGTGTGTGTGTGTACAGTATGTGTAGGCAGCATCCTGTGGAGAAGCAGAGGGAAACCATACCATTGTGTGCTTGTGTGCTGCAGGCTGCCACCTCCTTCCTACCTGCTGCCTCTGGTGACCAACACTACAGCTAAAAGGGACGCACAACAATAGAAACAGATTTTTTTTTTTACCTCTACACTACTGTTTGAAGTATTTTTGCTTTGTAAGATAAGCTTAAGCGTAAGGCCCGTATCACGCCAAAACATATGAAGGGAAGGCGCTGACCAAAAAAACAGCTTATTTCAATACTATCCTGTTATTTTAATCCTGTTAAGGAGTAAGTGTCCAGCTTTTTAACACTAGAAAGGCCAAGATTGAGATTTAAAATTACATTTCTCCAACACTGTATATACAATCATCCTTATCCTCCCATGATTTTTCTCAAATATAATTCAGCTTTAAAGGCCAGAATTTTAAGAATTCTAAAAAATAGATTTGGAAAATAAATACAGTTTTAACAATTTCTCTATCTCTTTTAGCACCAGAGCAACAGGCTATACGTGTGAATGTCTTCCCTTTCCTCCTCCATCCGTTATCCATTTAGATCATTCTAATGATACTGGTTATTGCCTATGAGTGTTTTGCCCCCTTTTGCACGCTACATTTTTTTCCATAACATTTCGTCAATGAGGCGCCAGTGGCCTGACAACTCTGAACCCAGCGCACGGATCAAACGGCGGGGTTTTCTGATGTTAAGCGGCGGATATTTCATTTTTTGGAACTCTTCGCGCCGTCTCGTGCGACTACAGTATGTGTTTTTCTGCACCATCCAAGGAGAAAATCTACAAAAGGTGCAACTTTAGCAGCTCTGGTCACCAGATCTCCTCGGTGTCGTGCAAGAACGCGGAACACAAGAATCCTCTTTGGAAACGCAGAGGTAGGGGTACAGAAGCCCCGGGACAGCAGAGAAAAGCCTCTATATACATCGCAAACGACGTGCCATTAAATTCACATTTACTCCAACTCTTGACTTGACGCAACAGCTGTGTGGAGAATGAATTGCTGCATGTAGTACGAGGGCGAGGGATGGAGGGATGAAGGGAGGGATACACATATGGAAGGAGGGATGGATTGGCACGAGCTGCCAGTAATGTATTGCTTCCACAGGATGCCCCGCACGCTCAAAACAAGCCATAATTGGCCTAGATCACGCTCAGCCATTGAGACGTACAGTAAAAGTGACAGGCAGTGGAGAGAGAGAGTGGGGGGGGAGAGAGAGAGAGAGAGAGAGAGAGAGAGAGGGGAGGGAGGGAGAGATTGTAAGGCAGTGTGAGTCATTTTACAGAATAGAATGAACAGTAAATATTGAACCTGGAGAGGAGGGCGAAACAGTCACACTGCACTAGCGGGGGGAAGGATGCCACACACACACACACACACACCTTTCTAGATGTAATTCTATGTAATAACCTTTAATTAATTGTCTTTGACGTCCCATTTATGGTTTACTTTTATGTTTCTTGCTTTGCTTTTACATTTCTTACCTTGATTTCATTAATTTTGCTGTTGATTCATTTGTTTTTGTTTTTATGCTTGTCAGAAAGACAGTCTCCATGTGCTGATGTGTGTAAGAGACTGTAGTATTTTCATCAGGTCCTTGCTGAACTGCTATGACTGAAATACCTGTAGTAGGAACCTTTATAGGCCAGCTAAGTCATACTGTTCCTATTTCAGTTTTCACTCTAGCTGCATTGGAAGATCGCTTTTTCCATTTTGCATTTCTCTACAATTCAACTTTTAGGAGCATTAGTCTAGTGAAAAATATTATTTCAAGTTCCCTGGTTTCCTGATGAGGTAAGTCAAGCCATTTCACAACATTAGATGGTTTGATTTAGGTATAAAATATTGTTTTCTGGTCTTTTTCATTGGAAGCAGGCTTAATCCTTTGTTGAAGATGTGATGTTAGCATAGCAGGCCTTGCTAAGTGGACATAACATCCTCTGAGCTCTATGCTGCTCTCCATACAATTAAATAACTATTCATAACTTTTTAACAGACTTTTAATGGACTTTTTAACTTTTTAACAGACAAACTAAGTCCGACGACTACACTGTCTTTGGTTGTGCTGCGTTTTGTGTTTTTGTGCTTGAACGCTGCTCCTCTTGCGCGACGTGCTAGCTAGCCAGCTAGCCTCTCCTAGCATCGCTCCGCTGTGTTTACACTTCCGAGTTCCTATTTTATCTCTCCAGAATGTATTTTACTATTCTGGTCTTTTGCCTTCCTGTGAAGCACTTTGTAAACTCTGCTTTTAGATAGACATAAGTGCTGTATAAATAAAGTTTATTATTATTATGTTAGCAGTTATGTTAGTTTCTGAGTTGCAGCTATTATTGGTGATTTAATTTTACTACATTATTTGCCAAGACGCTCGCAGCTGCCAAGCATTTAACAAGCGCTAAGCTAGTTTTCACTGCAGTAAGTGTGTTTTTCTGAAAAAGGGCTACATAAACAAAGATTATAATAGTCATCACACAGTTTTTCTCCATCTCCCTCTCTCCCAGGCCTCGTCCCGGTCTGCCCTCCCTCCCTCCCTCCCTCCGTCATGCTGCTTGTCCCTGTTGAGCGACTCATGTGGGGATACAATGTGCTCCACTGTTTCCTCTGAAGGCTAGCATTACGGTTCACACGCAATCTGCACAGTACACTGATATGTCTGTCTCTCTCTCTCTCTCGCTCTCTTTCTCTCTCTCTTTCCCCCCTCTGTCCCCTCTTTCATCCCCTCTCTATCCCTCTTTCACAGACAGAGTTGGCTGAGTTACAGTAATATTCTTCATTTCCCCAATAACTAAAACGTTGTAGTGTATTTCCCCTTCAATTTCACTGCTAATATTAGTTACCAATCAAAAAAACAAGTTCTTGCTTATGTTATCAGGGCCTCTAAGTATCAAATTACCCCCATCCTCTAATTTGTTTTCCTCAAAATGAGTTGTTGTCTTCTCAGTCTGGATGGGAAATTGCAGAAAAGTTATTTAGCTTTCTCTGGGTGACTCACTACAAGTTATCCTGATTTATAAATGTAAGAGAGGACGCAATCACCAATTTTGGGGGATGTAACAGAGATATAACTGCAATGAATTCCCAGGGAATAATAAAGTATAAGTAACATATTTCATGTTTAGGGTAAAAAGCCCACAGATACACACATGCAGTTGATCCCAGAGTGCGGAGAGCTTGGTTAGCAGAGTAAACACTATCTGCTGTGACAGACAAGATTCATAACTTACACCTCTCTTTATTTAAACAGCCACCACAGATTCACAGCCTCTCTTGCTTGCCAAGAAGTGAGCAAGGACCTGTCACTGGTCTAATCATACACACATTACATAAAATAACCTAATGTGGTGCTGTATTCTCCATGTGACATAAATGACATGGATCCTCAAGGTGTGGCTGGGTCATTGCAGCAGGAAAATAATAATAGGATAGAGCAAAGAGAAATAGAATATAATGGGAAGTATTAAACATAATTAAACTGACAATTTAAACAGTAGAATGTATTAAGTAGAAATGCATGTAAGTGTGAAAAAATGAACTATAGCATTAGATAGCGGTTAAACATACTGAGACAAAGGGCAAAATTAATGGAAAATATGCGCCAAATATTCAAAATCTATATGTAATACATGAGAAGAGTATAAGTCCTTCCTTCCTTCCTTCCTTCCTTCCGTCCATCTCTCGCTAATTGTTTCCATGCGGTCGGCCTCCATCACAGCCACAGGAATCTCTCCTTGATATTCAGAGCATGCCATTCCCACAGTAGGAATCTGATACCTGACTTTCTCTCTCTCTCTCTCTCTCTCTCTCTCTCTCTTTCCCTCTGAGCCTCTGTGACAGGAATATTCCTCCTCGCTCTCTCTCTCTCTCCTTTTTTTATCCCCAGCTTTTTATATCGCTGCTGTCCGAACACGCTATCTGGCCTTTAGTTTCGTTCTGTTGTAACACTCATCAGCACAGAGAGACTGATCCTAGCCTGTAGTAGTAGACCAAGAGGTGTGTGTGTGTGTGTGTGTGTGTGTGTGTGTGTGCAATTGCATTGCCGTTTAAATACCTGTAGGACTAGGTGTGGAATTAAATGTGATTGCGTGTGTGTGTGTGTGGCTGTTGCTCTCCTAACAGTCAGTTGATCAAGTGTAGGAAACTCATTTCTGCAGGGCTGGTCTCTCTCTCTCTCTCTCTCTCTCTCTCTCTCTCTCTCCCCCGCTCTCTCTCTCTCTCTCTCAGTTCGACAGATCGTTTTCATAACCACTTTTCTGAGGTCACAGCCTCGTCTGCAGTAGTCACGCAACCCCTCGCCGGCTCAGTCAGCCTGACACACACACATACACACACACACACACACACACAGAGCACTACTACACTACACTAAACTCAGCCTTAAAGAGACAGCGCGCCGCTCTCTCTTGCAGCCACAACATGTTACAGACTCCTCTTTTAAAGGGTCAGCCTGTCTATTTTTGGCTCTGCGTTTTCAAAGCATTCCTCGGCTGCTGGCATCACACATGCAACCTGTGGCTGCCGAGTGCAAATGCAGCATCGGCAAATGCTATTTTTAAGTCTAAATCTCGGAATGTTTTTACATTTCCTTTGCAATGCATGATAATGTACGGAAATCTGAGCATAATAATAATAATTTAACCTGCATGAATTTCCAATGCATTTTACTTAATATTTACATTTTACACTGATGATGCTGTTTTAATAAATTTTAGTGTCATGCATTTTTGCACAAAATACCATGAACTTTATGTGAAAAACATCCTTACACTGGTAATATGAGTTCAACATTCTGCTAGAGGGGATTCTTAAGACACGTCTGTCTATGCGGTTAGCACATACTTAGGAAGCAATTGCTCTGCTTTTACCTCATGAACCACAAGTGAATTAATGATGTCGGCTGTTAAGTGTAGGTGAGAGTCAACGCTGCAGCGATGCACGCAAAGCACACACACACACACACACACACACACACTTTCACAGGATTGTTACTGAGGCAAGGCAAAGACCAAAAGATTATGTGTCCGTTCGAGCTGCTATTTTCACTTTTACGATTTCCCTTTGTCCCTGATGGTCTCTTTCTTTGTGTGTGTGTGTGTGTGTGTGCGTGCGCGTGTGACACGGTAGTGACCGTCTGGAGCCGCCGAATTCTGCCGGCTCCCGGGAAAACAAAGCCTCACATTGTCCGGCCCTGACCCCGGCCTGTCCATCTCTCTCCCCCTCTCTCTCTCTCTCTCTCTCTCTCCCCCTCTCTTTCTGTCTCTTTGCCTCTCCCGACACCTCTCTATCCCTCCGTCACCTTTCCATCGCCCCGAGGAGCAATGGAAGTGGGGAAGACAAGGGGGGAGCGAGAAGGAAGACAGAGCGGGCACAGAGAGAGCGCGCGAGTGGCAGCGAACATGAAGCGAGGGGATTTGGAGAGCGACAGAGCCAGACGGGAGGAGCGAGGAGGACAAACAAAGGCTCCGTTCACTCGGCGGGGCCCTTCATACCGCTCCGCTCCCGATGGCTGCTCCTATGCGATATTTTCGTTGGACGCCCGTTTGTATCTATTCTCGGAGGCCGCCGATACGTGACGCTAACGTGAACCGACAGCGAATGGCGAAAAGACTAAGCACGCCGCGGAGTAACAATAACAAAAAAAAAGGACGCCACAGCCCGCTTCTGTACCTATGTTTCCAGCTGCTTGTTTCAGCACATTCCGGGTTTCCGAGTCTTGAATTTGCGGCGTCTCTCTCCAAAAGCACCGATCAAGTCGGCCGTTGGGGTTTTCACAGTCAAACTGGAAAAAAAAATGACGACGACTGATTTCTGATTTGAGCGTCATGTAGGCGCATATCTCAGATTGAAATTGAAAAACGTTTTTGCTGTTCACACTGATTGGAAAACATCAGATCTGTGTCACATGTGAAAGGGGGGAAAAAAAAAAATCGGAATTGGGCCACTTCCACCCAGGCCTGCTTGTCGTTTGCACCTTCTTCGGCGAGTTGCATGAGAAGACCGGGGGTGGGGGGGGTGGGGAGGGGGGGGGGATGAGAGCCGGTTGCATGAGGCCGAGCTTAATTGAATCCAAAGCCCTTACTGGGACCGTTAGCCGGACGCAGATGGGCGGCTGTGGACACTTGATCTCGCATTGTGCCGTGCTAATTGTCTTAAATTTGTCTAAAAAGGCTCAATCGCGAACACAGAGACACACAAACCCATGCACCGAAAAAACCTGGATGATTTCAAACATCATTACCTGCGCCGTAGCCGTGAAACCAAAGTTCGACACTTTGACACGCACACCCCGCTCACAACGCACGATAATTCTTTTACAATTCTGGGATGAGATTTTCCAGCTCATCAAACCCCCTCCCCGACATCACCGGGCCAGAAGACAGCCTCGGTACGGGCCTGGGAATCGACTGGGAATTTTGGCGGCGAGTAGGGCTCGCATGAGAAGGAGAAGGACTTGAAGTAGCGAGGGAGGAGAGGCCTGCCAAGAGAAAAGGCTCAGGCCCCGAAGGCTTTTGGCAGGTGTTTTGTCTCTGCTATCCATCCAGCTGCTGACGGCAAACATGGGAGGTGTTACGGGAGAATCTGTTCGCTGTACGGAGAGACAGGCCGTAATCTCTGTAATCTGCTGTCTTAACTGTTTTTTTTATTCATTTCTACAGAAGGTCGGTGGCTTTTTTTTTCCCCCCACTATTCCTTGGCACGAAAATGAGCCACGGTCCTATCTAGGCGGGTCTCTACATAGCAAGAGGAGTACTTTTAAGACCCTGGATCTCAGTGCAATTTGTACTCTAGTCTGAAATCCATCTTCAAAACAACTTCACGAAATGTTTAAACAGAGCCGCGATGTTACCACGAAGAGTTAAGAATTCTGCAAATATTTGAAAATACTTCACTGACTGGTAGATGGAGAGATAAAAGGCAACCAGATCACCATAAGTGGCAAAACTTTCAACAAAATGGCTTAAATGAATGGGTTTGTTTTTTTTCTGGAAAATCTGAATCACGGTTAATCCAGTTATTGTGTATATATATATGGCTGTGCCAATTGGGTCAAGAGAGTTTTCTACATGAATTAGCCCATCTGACATCTAATGAAGACGTTGGTCCAAGGATGGCCCAATGAATTATGCAATAGGGTCCCTCTGTGTTTTTTCATTCCCCCATCTCTCCCTCTGTTTTACGCCTCTTTTCTGCCTTGCGCCCCCCCCCCCCCCCCCCCCCCCCCCCACCTCCATCCTCCTGACACGCCATTGTGTTAAAATCACTCATGGCATTATCTTGTTGCGTGACACGATGGCCCCCGATGCGAGGGTTCCTCTTGTTTGGCAGCGTCCATCTGCCGCCAGCGCTGCGATGCTCACTTCCAGTGTCTGCTCAATGAAACCTTAGTGCTCCCCTCCCCTCTTCTGTCTAGAAAACTCATTAGAGACAAAGACAAAGAGAGAGAGGGGGGGGGGGGGGCAGCAAGAAGGAGAAGCAGGATGGCGTGAAGGAGAAAGGTGAGGAAAAAGAGACAGAGGCCTCAATCGCTGAGATAGAAACAATCGGGAGGTGGGTGAGTCAGCCGAGATGGCGAGAGAGAGAGCGAGAGAGAGAGAGAGAGAGAGAGAGAGAGAGAGAGAGAGCGAGAGAGAGAGAGAGAGAGAGGCAGGTTGAAGCCGCGCCAGGAGCCGGCAGTCAGGCTGAGGTTGCCCAGGCCTCCAGGCCAAGGAGTGGTGGCACCGCCAGAGAGGGAGGATTAGATACAGATCCACAGGCTCCCGGTTGGCAAAACAAGGTAAAAGAATACACCGTCACCTGAGGTCTCGACACATGGACTCAGGGAAAAAAAAACATCAAGAAAAAAAACAAATGTTAACAGAAGAGACACGTGTCAAAACAGTGGAATTGCTCGTGAGATGAGAAAACAAGTGAGAGAAAAGGTGTGTTTTATAAGGTACATCCCAAAGAAAGCGACTTGTGTAAGGTGTATTGAAATGTTTTAATAGTATTTAGCCTCTTCTGGTGAACAATTACCATTTCCATTTTTTTTTTATGTAAACCTCAGTTTAACCAGGTTAGTGCCACTGAGATTAAGAACTTCTTTTTCCAGGGAGACCTGATCAATAAAGCAGCATCGACACAAACACAAAAGCTGCAGACCAACAGCACACAACAATGTATCAAGTCTGAATGAAATTAAAAAGTAAAATTTTCTATGCAAGTGCTCCAAAAAGCAGTAGTCCAATATCAAACCTGCAGGCCAAACCTGCTTTAATCTATTTAATTGACAAAGAAATCTCAGTTTGTAAGTTTAGTGCACTTCTGACACTTTTTTGGTTCAAAAAAATGTTCTAGACTAGTTTATATAAGAAGCCATGGGCAGCATGAAAGACAAAGGTTTTGAATACAAACAGACGGATGATCTGTTCGCCTTAAAAGAGATCCGACAATAAAATCACACTGACAGCCAACACAGAAGAATCAGCAGAATATTGTGTCTGTGTGCATGTGCGCGCGCACTCACCGCACCATCATCACATTATCATGCCTGAAACATGTGAGCGGGCGCGGCATCTTCATCCTTAACTCGTTTAGGACATATTGAGGTCATTTTCCCCGGGTTTACACAACATTGCGTGAGAAGGGAAGGGTATCCGGTGGATCCAATTGCCCTCTGTGAGGGCGGCAGCGCCTCCATGAATGTGGCCTTTGAGTGGCGAGAGGCCAGCAGACATGCAGACAGCCTGTACTTACTGTATCTGGTAAATAGGGCTGATGCGACTTCAAACGGCCACAATGATGTTATTATGGTCTCCCCCCCCCCCTTTCTTTCTCTCTCTCTCTCTCTCCCTCTCTCTCTCTCTCTCTCCCTCTCTCTCTCTCTTTCTGAGAACTTGTTGCTCATGAGTCACAGGGAAGGAGTCTCCAGCGATCTCTTGTTTACCCTCATATTACTCATGGTAGGGGCTGGACGAATCGCTGTTTTAATTCCAGTCATTTTATTCCAGCTACCAATCTTTTGTTATGACCCCCTCTAAGAATTAGATTGAACTTGAATCATCCAGGAACTATGATCATCCCCGTTCCCCTCGGTGAAAAAAAAACATGAAGTTGACGTCTCTACTGGGTGGAAGTGTTTTCACTAAAAAAGGATGACAAGAACGTCGCACGTCAGCGCTGTGTGGTTTTCCTGATCATTCGCAGGAGAGGGAACATTAGGATTACAAGGTAGAAAGGATGATTTTTGGGGGGCGTAATGGAAAAGTTGTATAACAACTACTGGGATGAATTACTGCTCCCAGGGAGTAACAGAGTAATAGAAAAATGACTTCTGAAGTGATAGCTGACATGTTGACCCAAGGTTAACTTGGTTCTCTTGACCCTAGGCAAACTCATCCCAAACTGGGTTATCCACGACTTTAAGCCGGGGTTTAACCCTCGGAAATCAAATCGAGCCTCCCAGCAAGCATTTCATGGGCAGCGATGTGCAGGAGATGGCCAAGGCACGGCAGAAACTCATATTAAAACTGCTCTGCAAACTGTTTTGAACTGATATCAGAAAGATTCAGGTCCTGATTTCAAAAAGTAGACGTCCGACTTTCATTTTGGTGCTATTTCTACACTGCTTTTTCACTTCAGAATGACAATTTCGCCAAATTCGCACTGTCAAATAACGCTGCAAAAAATATCTGTCTTAAGTCATTTAGTCTAGTATTGAGTCTTACAGTCTTGACAATTCTTGAAGCAGGTGAAACCACTTTGGAAAGAGATGAATTATCCCATCAGCAGATTGTTTTGCTTGATTTTAGGAAAACAAGATTGTAAGACTAAATGACTTGTTAACACGGATATCTCTCGCAGCGCGTTCTTTGACTCATCGTTCAGCCACTTGTGTTTTTAGCTGACAGGGCCTGAGATGAAAAATCTTTTTTCCATCAGCCGTTGAGATAACTGGCCAGTTAATACAGTCAACATACACACATGCCAACACGCCATTCATTTCTCCCTTTAATCTCCCCTGAACTGGAGCTAAGCGGTATCCCGGCATCGGGCCGACGTGAAAAGCCCTCACATGTGTTCGTCTGGAGACGCCAGCCAGGGAAAGCACTGAGATCTATTATAAGTCGAGAAATCCTTCATTAGAAATCAAATGTGATTGAAAAATTATGGGAGTGGTGTATGAAAAATAAACATGGGTGGAAGCCACTTCTAACAAAATGAAGCAGCGCTATATTTGACA
Source organism: Centroberyx affinis (assembly GCF_046629955.1). Taxonomy (NCBI): domain Eukaryota; kingdom Metazoa; phylum Chordata; class Actinopteri; order Beryciformes; family Berycidae; genus Centroberyx; species Centroberyx affinis. The sequence goes on along the minus strand of NW_027282333.1, from coordinate 44,115 downwards.
GATGACACTGCATGAAAACAAGGATTAGACTGTCAATGCCCCGACTGGATAAGTGTGTGTGTGTGTGTGTGTGTGTGTGTGTGTGTGTGTGTGTGTGCGAGTGTGATGCATATTTAAAACATTTGCAATCTGATGATGAAAACAAACCCTGGCACATTAGCATGGAGAATTTCCCGGCTCCGCACGCAAACTTAGGCCAGGGGAGGGCCCCGGTGTGTGTGTGTGTGTGTGTGTGCGTGTGTGTGGGTGTGAACCCGGCAGCTGTTTAAATTCAGTCTAACAGTGTTCACTCTGCAACATGCCAATTTAAACAGGATCCTCGGGGACAGAAACGGAGCCCGACACTTCTCTTCTCCTCACCACCTCTCTCTGTCGCTTTCTCTCTTTTCTCCGACACTTCCCTTGTTTTCTCTCAGTCTGCCCCTCTTCCTCCTTCTTTTCCCCCTCCTCTCCGTTCCTCTCCTTTCTCCTCACTTTCTTTCTTCTTTTTCTACCTAATCGCGCTACTCTGTCGACTACATCCCCTCCTTTTCACTTGCTCTCCTCCTCCTCTTATTCCTTCGTCCTTTCCTCATCCCTTTTCTCCAGCTCCAGTCTGCATTAACTAAGTTGTGGATCAACTTGATGAATGTAAATCAACTTAACTGCGAATAAAGGCTTTTTGAAGTACCTTGGCTCTCTCTCTTCTTCCACATGATCGACCCTTTTTCACAGTCTTTACCTTTAGAAGCCAGCAAGCGTCCCAGGCTCCTTTTTAGTTTCCCACACCGGCCTGAAACCTCGAGCTCTCAGCCGCGTCACGCATGATATTATGATATTATGATATTATGATATGACTCGGCCCCCCGCTCGCTGTCATGCACCGTCTTTAAGAGTTCGTGCCATTGTGCTCGATGAATAAGTCATTAGATCGGCGCTCCGTTCGTTCCTGAAAAGGTCCGGAGGCTCCGCGCCTGGCGGCTCGATTTCTAATAAGGTCACGGAACACAAAGGAGCCGCAATGACAGACGAGTGATCCGGTGGGACACTTCGCTCAGAGTTGTCAGTGTCAAGTTGGACTGCAGGGTTACACCAATATATAGGTATACTGGCCTTTTATCAAAGCTTTTAGGCAAAAATACACCCGTCTTATCAGCCTAATTCACAAAATGGGGCTGCAACAAAGAAGAGCATTCCATCCCCACTAATTGAGACACTGTAGATTCACCCAATTTTTATTTTTTGTATTCATTAGGTCATATTAGCTCATTTCCAGCTAAATTAATGACAGACAGCAGTAATGACAGTTTGTAAAATGCAGAAAAACATGAAAACGAACCACTTTAGACTGCTAAAATGTATTTATCAGTGCCATTATTCTGTAAATGTAACTCATATATTTGCTTTCAACGAATGGACTGTGGCTGTAGACTGGCATCTTGGTTTACATTTCTATATAGTAAAGATACTTCCCATGTGGGGGAATGAGCTGGTTTTCAACACCGGGTCTCCAGCGCCTTACATCACAAGAATGTCATGAACAGACAAAAACAACCGCAGCTCATCTCACGGAAAAAAGCAGAAAGGACCGCAAAACAAAACTTTTTTAAAAATAGCATTCTTCTCCTCCATTATTCACTCACTACATCCTTTTCTCTCTTCTCCTCTCTTCTCTTTCGGCTGAAACTACAGTTTAAGCCACTCAGAAAGCCTCAGAGAGCTTTTAACATGAACTCCCCCAGCGGGCCTTTAGCGCCGGTGATGTCAGTAAAAAACTCCAGTGGGGGCCAATGATCCTGCGGGCGCACACACACACGCACACACACACACACACATGCACGCACTGCAAAAAATGAGTAGTTTGGCAAGGGATTTTATTTTGTATCCAGACTTATCAAGCTTATTCCAGGGTATTTTTAGCAGAGAATTTTGCTGGTATCAAGAAATTTAACCTTTTTCCAGATAATGTAACTCAAATAATGGAAATTGTCCTACAACCAATGTCTTGTCTCAAGATTTAATCCCTTGTTTCACAATCATTTATTGAAATTTGCAAAATTATCTTACAGTGCAGTAAGATAATTTGACTAAAAATATCCTGAAGTGAGGTTGATATGTCTGAATATGAATTTGAATTCCTTGCTTCTATTTTTTTTTTACAGTGTATGTGTGTGTTTTTTTACTAACATCACTGATGTGATGAAATGTCAAGTGAGGTTGATAAGTCTGGATACAAGATAAAACCCCTTGCCAAACCTGTCACTTTTTGCAGAATACACTCACACACACACTCACACACACACTCTCACACACACGCACACACACACACATCCCGGCTAAATCCCAGCAAGCATTAGGGCCCCGTCGCTGTTCTGTTTACTGTTGAACACTTAAGACATACCTTCCTTTCTGCTGGCTAACAAATAATGCCTGGGGGGCTGGAGGGCCGAGCCAAGGACTAGTCACGCAACTGGGCTCTCTCTCTCTCTCTCTTTCTCTCTCTCTCTCTCTCTCTCTGGGAAGAACTGGGGCATTCATTCCCCCCACACACACACACACACACTCTCACTGTCCTGACTGGCTGGCTGGGGTGAGACATTTCCCCCTCCAGAGCTGTTCCTCTTTAATAATGTGCCTGGACGCTGTCAGTCAGATATGATCCTGCTACTGTTTAACTGATGCTTGGTTTGACTTTCCTCTTTCTTTGGGGTGCTCAGGAACATGTGTGTGTGTGTGTGTGTGTGTGTGTGAGACGAGGGAGCGTCGTCTTTACCCTCTCTCCCTCTCGTCGTCGGACCCTCTGCTCGCGCCCCTCTCCGCCCCCCGAAAATATTTTGTCAGGTTCACTCATTCGATCATAATTTGGGAGAGAGCAAGGAGTTCACCCAGAGTTCAGGCTGCTTTTGGGTGTGCAGAGTGCAGCGAAAGGCCTGCCAGTCAATATAAAAAAAACCCCCACACAAACCCTTTTAAACACTCTTACATCACGTTCACACGTCCTCTTTAATTAGCCCTTACCAGGCTTTTTTTTCTCACTGAGGTGCACGGCTTTTTTAAGGGGAAAGATATTTTGGGTTCGTATCGGCGAGATCTGGATGTGGAGTTCACATTGATCTCAAACCCGAACTTCATCAGAGACTGAAAACGAAGCACCCCCAAAGCTTCCCCAAATAACCCCAACTTCATATGACACGATCTGAGGGACTATTTTTACCGGGGCGCCTTACCCCACTCCCGTTTTCCCGTATCAAATGCTGATGAAAGAGGACCTCATCTGGCTGAGTTAGCGTATCGAGCTGTATCGGGTCATATGCCACCTTTGGTTAGCGATCTTTCCGACCGCATGGAAACATATCGATTTACATTAGCGGACAACAGCAGGCCGCTGGGGCCCGGGCCGCCGCTTCAATTAAGACAGATGGAAGTGACAGACGTAACAAATGGCCCGATGTACAGTACGCCCAAGTGCCCAGCGTACAGGCACCACCTGAAGGCATGTGCATAGTGGTACTAGTGCTTCAAAGAGCCAAAATGATCATGATCCTGAATGGGTCGGTAGAAAAAAATCGATGTAAGGCAGATGTTTCAATTCATTTCCATTCATTCCATCGTTTGGTGGCAGCTCAGCGTTGGTATTTCACACACTGAATGGACAAAATATTTGGGACATTCTTTTCATGAAGACTGATGAGGTGAATCCAGGTAAAAGCCATTATCCCTTATTGATTTCCTTTATTAAATCTAAACCAATCACAAAGGAGGAGACAGAGAAGCAGATAAGTTTGAGAAGGATTTTGAAGCTTTGAGACAATTGAGACAGTGTGAAAGAGGCTGCAACTCAATATCAGGAAGATGTCCCTAATATTTTGTGCATTCAGTGTCCTTTGTTTTGCCCTATGAGAGTTTGAGCATCAACCTGAAAGCGTCTTAGAAACAGCTCGAAGCCAAATTGATGTCAGACACCGGTGCACAGTCAGAAATTGCGTACAGTGCTGTGTGACCGCGCAGCGCAGCACTTTGCCAAATTGAGTCGTCACTTTCTCGTTGATTACTTCCTTTCACATGGACGGTCTAGCGGCCGATGGTTTGCCGCGGCGAGGCTTTGCCCTGTGTCGTGCCAGAGCGGCCGGTGTCACAGAGTTCATTCATCAGCCACTGTGAATAGGCTCCCCGTCCGCTCGGTTTAGCCATCAACAGATCGCATTACTGACACCAGTGAGCCTTTTATGAGTTCGGCCATTTTAAATTGGTCGAGCTGTAGCTAATAGGCCTTGGGTGTTCACCGGGAGGAAACCGGTGGCGGTTCGAGCCAGGATGGCGGCCAACGCTGGGTTCAGGGGAGTCGATCTGTGTCGTGTCTTCAGTCGGTCCATTGTGGCCCGACCATGTGCAAAGTCTCTGATCCACGCAAACAAGCTTGACAATGAAGAAGACTGATTAATGGTCCAAACCTGTCCACCTGTGACAAGTGCAAGGCTACCATCGATTTGTTCATTTTTATTTACAGCGTCATACAAAATCAAATTCCAACCCGGGCCTGATTGAGAGGTCTGAAACTAAACTTGAAAACATTATGTATTCTTTTTTCTTAGATCACATGCAGAACTTTTTCTTTGGCCAAATATATTCCAGCATTTTGCAAATGGATTCAGTTTTCTGAAAATTCAGCGAAGCCACAATAAACAGCCACAAGACTTTGCCTAAACTCAGGAAGCTTTTTCCGTGCAGAAGTGCTCACATACCACAAAAAAAAGAAAAGAAAAGTCTTTTCCAAGGCTTAATGAGTTATCAAATAGGCTTTCAACATGTGGCTTTGGGCAGTACTAAATCTGTAAGCCATATTGTATGTTTGCACGGAGATCAACAAAGTCTATTTGTTTGTTGTGTGGGGGGATGAAAATAAATTGGAAATGTGAAATTGTTAAATCTAACCCAGGAGGGGTGTAGTGGGGGGTTGAGCATGGCTGGAGTGGCGTACTTTTAAAAATAGTACAACCACACTGCTAAGCCATAGTACAACAAATGTTTGTAATATTAAATTTGTCTGCAAGTCAAATAATAGCTCAATAACTGAAGATGAACTACAGTTTGCATACTTAGCAGGGTGATGAGCTCATACACTTTTCTTCAGAGCAGCATGTGAGATTTCTAATTGAATTCCACACGTCAAGATATTACAAACGAGCCTGTGCGATGACAGCTAGGATTTGTCACTGCGTTCGTAGTGCCGCTGCGTGCTAAAAGCGCTACCATAATATAATTATCAGTCTAAACTCCGGGGGTTTCGGTGCTCTCGCCTCCCTCCTTCCTCCTCTCTGCTCCCCTCGGCCCGGGCGAAGCGGCGCGCTAGGCGGTAGCCGTGACAGTAATTACACAAGACAGCTTCCAACAATAGTGTTGGGCCAACAAAGGCTTCTGCTCCCTCTGCATGAGTCCTGGCTGCCTATTCACACTCGCTCAAACTCAAACATACACACTCGACTTGTCCGTTCACACACATACACGCACACCTCCCGTCGCCGCTCGGCCGCCACTAGCTGTTACAGTTAGCGTCTGACGGGGGGCCCCCCCTCGGCACTGATTTGAGTAATTCACTTATGGCCTTTTGTGATCCCGGGGGGCTCCGCTGGCCCCCTGGGCTTTGTTGGAACAAGTCCACTCAGGCGAGTTCAGTGTCCGTGGCACGAGAGGCCAGGCGGGGACAAAGCCAGTGTCACGCCTTTGATTCAAGCAACTAATGAGTTAGCTGTGAGGATCCTAAACGCATACGGCGGCTTCCCCATTCACCGCTCTCGACACATACAAGGGATTAGCATGGCTGGTCTGTCGCACTGGTTAACAGCTATTGTGTGGCAGATTATTGTAGAAGGGGGCAAAGACACATGCAAGTGGGTGGGAGAGTGAGACGACATGCAACTAATGTGCAGTTTAGCATGGAATCATCGGGCGGGTCACAACGTTACGCTACTCGCAACAGAAGGAAGACATTAACATTCAACCAGTGTGCATAGACTGATATATTGGTTTGCCAATACTTTGGGTCAATATAGCAATAGCTTTTTGGGTAGCAGAGAATCTGTGTCGTCCATTTCTGATATGATGGAGATGATTGATCTGATTTTACTCAACAGCGTCAGGGTGTCAGTCTGTAAAACCTGCAGTGAAACCTGCCTCACCCTGCTTTAAGGAGCTGCTGACCCATAAAAGAATTCCATTAGAATGGCTTTCAATGGAGAGTTTTAGTGTCCGATGACGGTCTAAATGCTGTTTCAGAGGCTTTTCCACCCTGACAATAATGCAATTCTGAGGGAAACACTGAAAACTTGCAATTATGAGATTTCTTTTGGCACAAAAAGGGCCAAAGTTAAAGACAATATCTACACAAAATGTCCAGTATCGCCAGCTTTAATCCAAAGAATCAGTATTGGTATTAATATCAGTATCTCTATGGGTGTTCCAAAACCCCTATCGGTCTAACCCTACTCAGAACGTACAATTACAGTAATCGCATGTCAAAATAAAGCAAAGGAATGATAAACCCCTGAGCATTGGCATTAGGTTAGCCATGACAGCGAGAACACATTAACATTTACACAGGAGATGGATTAACCGGCCATACATCTACCTTTGTATATAGAACCCGTGGCACGGGATTACAGACGTTGCATGCCGAGTAAAGAGGAAGGAGAAAAGCCTGAGCGCTGGCATTTAGGCTGATCACGCACTCTTCATGGAGCACAAGCAGATGAGAGGTGATTTTCTTTCACAGGGGTCAGTGAAACACACAGGGGCAGATCCCCATAGGGAAGCGAAGGGGAGAGAGAGAGAGAGAGAGAGAGAGACAAAGGAACCTTAGTCACACAGTCAAGAGGAGAACAAGAGAGTAAGACAAGAAAGAAAGAAAGAAAGAAAGAAAGAAAGAAGGGAGGAAGGCAAAAGAGAGTGGAGAGAAATTGAGGTGACAGGGTGAATCTGTACCCCCCGTTTGAGGTTGATAATCATGAGGTCATTTTCTGTGCCTCACCAGCACACACACTCTCACACACACCGACAGAATGGGATGTTACGATGCATTATCTCCCTGGATGCTCTCAATCAATACACATCACCAAAACGTATATGGGTTTAGTGATGTGTATTGATCTAATCCTAATGGGTCAAGATGAGAAGGTTCATCAAATGATCTAATGACCTGCTGGTGGGACAGTTCTGGTTAGTCTGGGATATGAAATCTCGAGCTACACTTTTGTCCACTTTCTTGACGTTTCAGAGAGATTTACCCTACATATACAGTGTCTTTTGCGTGCACATCTTCCCCTAGCTTAGTCTTAAAAAGTGCTGTAACGTAAAGCTCGGGGTAAACTACGGATTCCGTGCCACCAACGCTGGAACAGCGATGACCAGTCAGCTTGTATCCGTCTTCAGGCTTGTTTTGACACATGACATTCAACTGATATGATGGGCTGATGGGTTGAAGTCCTTGCATTCCCTCTGGCTTTGCTGCATTGCGTGCCGTGGGACTAAAATGTGCAACCGTCCACTACACCGAAGGCACCAAGAAATCAGCATTTTAGTCACGACTCTTCAAGTTGATACTAATTAACCGGGAAGTTTAACTGACAGCGACGATCCTATTGGCCGACTCTTTGTCCTCTGACACCGCGGCTGGGTGGAACGACCAGGGCGTATGAAAAGGTCAATGGGTTTGACCTTCAGCAGATTTGGGGGTTTACTTCAAAGAAGGTAGATGTCACTATTCACAGAGAAACCCAGTGGCATGCCACTCCCAAAGGTCAAACCCACAAGCCTTTGTTTGTTGCCAGTCTTAATTGCATCAACATGAGGATGGGCTGGAACGAAATTTCAACAAGTGCCTCATCAGGCTGCGGTCAAGAAATCTCTCCAATTACTCAGAAAATTACTCAGAAAGGATCCTTAGGTTTACTGGGATGGACCGGTCCAGGGTGTTTCTCTGCCTTCCGCCCAATGCATAGGCTCCAGGAATAATAGGAATAAGTGGGGTAAGAAAATGTATGAATAAATAAATGAATGGGCGAACAAATCTTAGGTCTGGAGCAAAGATATGCATGGGTCTGCAGATACTTAACACAACAAATTTCAATGGCTTTTCGAGGTCTAAGAGAAAGCCAACAAGCTGTCAATAATTGTTAAAATGACTATACTCTTGCATGATTTAGAAATTCTGGTTTGAGAGCGGGTCCAGGAAAAATCGCAGAGGGACATTTTGAAAGCTGAGATATTTCATTTCTAAAATCCAACGCAGCAGTCAATTGACCACAACTTGGCCTTTCTAGTGCAAAACCTTTCTATGTTCATTTCTACCCCGTGTGGCTTGCTGGTTTATCATGGCCTCTGCCCTACCAGCTCGTCTGACTAAGGGTTGCAGAGCGGACAGGGTTAAGGACGGGACAGTGCTGGGTCACTGAGAGTTTAGTCGACACAAGTTCCGTCCATAATGTGACCCGATGCACATTTTCACCCCTGAGCAAAGACTCAATTCAGAAACAATGTTGCAGCACTTCCCTCTTTGTGAAATCGAATGGTCTGGACTTGTATTGATGAGATTTTACCTACTTAAGATAATAGATTTGAACTGGCTGCAGGTTTGACATGACAAGGATGAACCCAAATGTCCTCTTATGAGTCAGGAAGGGACGGTTTACACCTATGAAATTCTCTCAAATTCGTAGATGAGAGAATAAAGATCCAGACAGATTTGTTTTGTCTTGTTCCCTCTTCCCTCCGTAGCGTGATAGTCGGGTCAGTTACAAAACCGTCTCCTGTCTGCTGGTTGACGTCATGAGCGGCTCACGTAAGCCTGGCGTGAGTCTGTGGGCTCTGTGGCCTTTCTCTTCCCCTTTTTTATTACAGCTCATCCAGCATTTCGAGCCAGACAACACACATATAGAAACTGTGGCTTTCACCGGCTCGGGGACTGTTGTGTGTATGTTTGTGTATTTGTAAGCTGCAGTTTAGGTTACTGGGCTTGGCAGAGATAGGAACAACTCTCAGCACCTTTGTGTGTGTGTGTGTGCCTGTGTGTGTTTGTGTGTGTGTGTCCTCATACCCCGTCAACACTCTGACTGGATTGACAGCTATGAGGGAAGGCGGGGCTCTAATAGAGAACTTCCAGACACACACTTGTAAACACACTTGACTCAGACGTGGATAGAGTTACACCGCAGACATTTATATCTGCGAATGCGATTTTTTTGAATGGTGGTGTTACGGGCTGATATGACATATAAGGAACTGATGATTTTCACAGCAGATCATTTTCTGAAAGCTGTAGTCATTTAGATTAGAAGGATGAGAGCCGACCTGGAGGATCTCACTGCAGCCTGTTGAATGTCGGGTTTATGAATTAGTGGAGGAAAAGACATTCCATCAACTTCATTAAAAAACAACAGAACTAGCCTGTGGCCACACTGTGACCTGGCGTCCTTGTTTCCTTTATAATGATCAATGCATGACTATTGTGACTATTGCCCGCAAGCCCAATCTAATAAACAAAAGGGGAAGTGAACATGCACGCAATACAGGCACAAAACAAAAAAAACAGGCAAATGGGAGTGTGTCTGACTGTGTGTGCATGCGTGTGTTCAATCTAGGATGTGACTACGTGTGAATACATGTGTCAATTCTGTCAAGATCTCTCTTTTTTTTTGCCGTTTAGGTGACACTCTGAAAATGAGCGACTGATTTCAGTGACTCAAGTGTAGCCTACTCTTCTGTAGACTTCTTCCAGATATCTATTTCTGGCTCTCTCCTCCTCTCCTTGTGCAACCTCACCCTGCCCAAGGGGTATTTTAGATACTCAAACATAATCTGCTGGATATATATATCATATTGGTTATCATCTCAGTGGAAGGTCAGTCATCAGCTTGAGCTAAGCGAAAGGAAAACGATTCCTTCACATGCCTGATGTTCCCGTGCAATGGAGAGCTTTCAGGTGATGAAACTCACTCTCTGGCGGCCATATTGGAGGTTCAGCTCTTGGGCAACAATAGCTGTGAACAACTGACTGTGTTTCTGAACGTACAACTTGATACAGGAAGATAAAGTTACTAGCTAGCTAACTGGTCAGCTAACTGTCACTATCTTCTTATTAACACTGTTATTAACACTGTTGCTGTTATTAACTGATTTGCGCACTAGCTAACGTATCTAGAGGCTAGCATTAGTAGTGGCTAGTAGTCACATGTTAACATTAGCATTGCTTTGCGAAATTAGCCTGCTAGCTAGTTAGGTAGCTATCAAAGCCAAAAACCAATAGCCTACTTATTGGGTGTTTTGGGCTAAAGACAAGACAGTTTATTGTGTCACAGTAACCTATATCTGAAACAAATCTACGTCATCAGACTTTTCACTTTTACTCACATAACTGAACTGAGCAACACCCACAGCACAGCATTCTTTTTCAGGTATCTGTCTATTCCTTGTCCAGCTGTTCTATATTTAGACATTAGGCTATTTGTGCACAGCCAATTCTCCAATGAGCAGAGACAGGGACATAGAGAGAGGAAGACAGATAGATAGGTAGACATACACACTCACATATACACAGATAGCCTACATACAGACAGTGTTCCACATGGTAGGAAGAGACAGACACAAATTGGGTCTCAGAGCTGTCAGTTTGGTTGAAAAGCCGCTGCTAAATGCTCGGAGACAGAAGCACTTGAAGGAACGTGCCTCGGCTTGTGCTCAATTAACCATGATATCTGAGATGTTGGGCTCCGAGACAGCAAGCAGGCTACAGAAACACCTTGACGGGGTAAAAGAGGGAAAATATAAATGTCAAAAGCCAATGAGGGTGGGATGATTTCACTTGTTTCCAATGCAGTTTTACTCGTCTGAGTCTTGAAACAAGGTACAACAAGGCAGATCACTCCACAAGTATCAAGAAAACTAAAAAAAAAATCTTGAAACCACTATTGGAAACAAGTGAATTATGGTTCAATACCAGACTAAATGGCTTGTTAAAATACAGTATGTATTACTGTAGTGTGGGAGAGTGGTAGAGGGAAAAAAAGAGAAAAAGAAGGGCAGAAAGCTCCGCTAAACCAATTCCCGTGAGGCGATAATGAGAGCGGAGGAGCAGCGAGGGTAAGGGATACATGCCGATAGAGCTGAAGGATACATTCCTTCCTAGCGCTCCCAAGGGTGATGATGAGGGAGAGAGACGGAGAGGGGGACATATGGATTATCTCCAGCGCCATTTGCACCCGAGGGAGCGATGGGGAATCGGATCGCCGGGCCACGAGGGTCGAGACCGGAGACGGTGACAGACGCCGTCAAAATAAGGCTCCGTCGCACCTCATCAGACGACCGCAGCACCCACAGTCAAAATAGCCACCAAGGCCAGCACACACACACACACACACACACACACACACACACACACACCAGGACAGACAAACGCAACACACGTACATAACACATCCTAGCCATCAGGGTTTTTAAACTTTTTTTATCCAGGAAAAATCAATTCGGTGCCATGCTCTTTTCAGTTAACACCCTGCTTCACACACATTCACACCTGGAGCTGCCGAGTAAAACCACAGTCTTCTACTGTTAGACACTGAGCTGCTGGGAGTTAAAGTCACACTGAAATGAAAAATGACTTTTTTTTGCCTTTTTAGCTCATTCTAACTTGTACCATACACCTATTTGACATTTTATACCAAAACAAAAGACAGAAATTTTACTTAACTTAACTTTTTTTTATATCAAAATCGTATTACTTGGAAATAAGAAATAAGATACTACTTGGAAAAGTCTTACACGGTGACTTCATCATGTAGATTCCAACCGTTAAACAATCCGCCCCTCCACCCCTCGCATCAAATAAAACTGATCTCCCATTGGTTTACACTTTTGAATGATCCCTCTCTCCGCCCCAATATCCTGTTTCATCAGGAAATACATTACATTAAGGAGGCAACATGCTCTCAAAATGCAGTTGCACTGTGACTTTAAATGCCTTGCTCAAAGGCTCAAACGGAGGGTAGAGTGTTGCTTATTCACATTTTCCCAGCTGTTCTGGGGATTGAACTGACAAACTTCTTTTTTTTTTGTTCTCTGTTTGCAGTTTCTGCTTTATCAGAGAGACACGGACTGACAGGGAGTGTGGGTGAGACAAGAAAACACACAGCAGCAGCCACAAGCTGGACTCAGACTCACAAGGTTGTGACCACTCTGCACGCAAACCAGTCCAATGGAAGGAGCGCCGGTATAAATAAATTTACTGTGAAACATATCATGCCAGCGGCTAATGATAATGCATTAGCATGAATTACATTAGCTGATATCAAGCCTATGGCGGTGCAATGCATTAGCCTCATTGATAGGAACCCTAGCTATGCATTAGCATCTATTGGATCCATGTGCTTTATTATCAGAGCTCCAGGTCCTCAACCTAAAAAAAAAAACCCAATCTGATTCTCATCACAAGCCCTGTTGACTTCTATTCTCCTCTGCCCTCTGCACACGCACACGCACACGCACACACACACACCATGAAATGGCTAGACCCCATCAGCATTCATAACAGTCCAATAGGCAGAAAAGAAGAGTGGAAAAAGGACATGAAAAGCGAAAGAATGAAGAAATGAGTGAAGCTGCAGACACCAAGAAGCATCTCATGTCACATTTCCTAGTAACACATCATATCTCGCAATTTTCTGATTCATGTTGAGTCAAAGCGATGAATACAAGTCATCAACTTCTTCACAAGATATTAATTTATGCCATTTCAATATCCTTATGATAGAAAACGCAACCTTATGTCAGCCTCTAAGCATTAACAGACTCATTACCTAAAGGAACGCTTCAACCATACTAAAGACGCAGTATATCCCCTTTAAGATTTCCCTCTAATTACCTGATCCCTCCTAAACTCTGACTATAAGCAGATTGAATTTCACATACAAAGCGAATTCTCGTTCCAAACAATGAGATAAAAAGCAGTGAAACGCGCACACACACACACACACACACACTCATAAAAACAGACATACGCAGGGGTGGAGGAGGAGAAATAAAGGCAATCGAGGCAGAAAGACAAAGGAGGAGGGATAGTTAATCCTTAGGGTAAATATTTAACGAGCTCAGCGATTACAGCGAGGGCAGAGACCTAACATGGAAGAGGAGGGAATTACAGCCCGCTGACTGTCAACACACACACACACACACACACACACACACACACACGGGCAGACACGCTCGCGCATATGCCTGAAAGTGCTGAAAATATAGAAACCCTGACCTAAAATAAAAGCGAAATAAACAACTACAGACAGACAAACAGTTCCAAACAGCCTATAGGCTATGAAGTGATGATCTAGATTTTTTTGGGGGGGGGTTTGGTTCGTCCCTCTGGACTCACAAAGAAAGGATGACCAAGCAGTGAACAGCGTACAAGTCTGCAGGCATTCGCTATTCTATACGGCTGATGTACAATATAGGTCAGAGGTCTGACCACTGGGGCTGTCCAGTGGAAAATAAAAAAATAAGTAAAAAATACAAAAATATCTGACCACTGAGAGCACTGATAGGAAATGGGCTTTGATGCTTTACAGCTTCCTAACATAAAGGCTGGGAACTATACAAGGATCCTATTGTATGCCCACTGTGTGTGTGTGTGTGTGTGTGTGTGTGTGTTTCCAAGGCTAGAGAAGGACTGAATGTGATCAATGATGAGTCCCGCTCATACACAACTTCAGAGTTCAAATGCCACCCAGCATCTCACACATCACCTCTTTTAATTCAACGTTTAATTAACACTTTTCATATAAGTTCAACTCGTCTAAATCAACACTTCATACAAGTTCAACTGTTGCCATACAGAAAACCTGAAAACTGAATAATTACATTTCTTATATCCAAATGTATTTTCATGTCTATCATCCTTGTGATAAATTCTCTTTTTTTCGTGCAGTAATGGATATTTGCATCCTCTAGGCATCTTCTAATAATTATTCAAATAAAATCGCTCGAAAAGGAAAAATAACAGGGATGAGTAGGCACTGCTTCATTTGTGTGTGTGTGTGTGTGTGTGTGTGTATGGGGTGTGTTGGGGGTGGGGGGGTTAACTGATATAGAAAGTCACTCCAGGTCATCCGTCTCATCCTACCCATAAACACAGCAAGGAGACGGTCAAGAATCGCGCCAAGGTTGAATCTCATGGAATATGATGATCGAGGGAAACTAAGACGAGAAGTGGATCTCTATCTGATGTCGCTGTTTATTTACACATACACATACGCACATGCAGACACATACACACAGCCTGGAGGCATTATTTGCATACAGCACATAATGTACACACTGTTCGCTGTGCTCCACCCTTGTGCTCTCACGCAACAACAGAGTCTCCTGGAGCCTCCAAAAACCACCTGCTAACAGGCTGTACTTGGGTTTCCCCTAACTGTCCTATTGAGTTCATCTGTGTTCCAGTGAGAGAGAAGAAATAAAATGTTTCTGAAAGACCAAAACAAAGGCTCGTTCGACCTATGACCTCTTGGCCAAGATCTAGAGTCCACCCTGTCCAGCCAAATCACAGCCGTAGCCGTTCAGGGTGACAAGTGAATGTAGGATTCAGTTCAGTCACAACAGCATCCTGGCTATAGGTCTTCACACAGTCCCCCTAGTGGACTGGTAGGAGAACTGCATCAATATGTGTGGAAAAGCCTTCATACTCGCTGTGTAAAGCTGCGTGCTTCTGTTTAGAAAGGCAAATGAAACTAAGTTTGCAGGTTTCGTGTTTTCAGTGAATGACTCACACATTTCAAATGAAAAGAGAAGATTGCGATATCACTCCAAACCACAGGAAGGAAGGGGAAATGTCCTTATTGCTCATCTTAGATTTATCTGGAAAAGCTCTGGCCGCACTCCCTGTTCAAATATCAATGGAAAAAAACTGCAACCCTGACAAACAATTGCCAAGTAGAGGGAGGGCAGAGGGTGCAGAGCGTATGGAGGAGCAAATCCCTCCTGTTCCACTCTCATTAATCTCATTAGAGTAGCATCAAAAGACAGCTAAGCTGGTCACTACTGCCGCAGATAACAACAGGCTCCAGAGACCCACGGCAGCCAGGAGAGGCACTGAGAACAAGCAGAGGCCTCGACATCCAGGGACATTCAAAGAGTTCAGAAAGGAAGGGTTTTAAATAGCTCCAGATACATTCGTCCCTCAATGTAGACATGACTGGTTTAAAACTTAGTGTCACCATACCAGGTGAGCCAAGAGAGATGCGTGCATGAGTTCAGATCACAGGGAGCTCTTCCACTGCCAGACAGAAGAAACAGCCAATACCACCACTCTCTTTCAGCAGTTTCCACACACCTTTCAACACCTTTCAGCACACTTTACACTGACTGAACCTTCTCCACTTTCCATCAAGGCCCTTTGCAGCTCGCGCTCGGTACCGATCCCAGCTGTGCGTGATCTCTTATCCAGGAAAGGCACCTTTAACAAGTCCGATTAGCACCTGTACCGCAACTTTGCGTGATGCCTAAGCTAATGAGCGTTCGGGCTAAAGCGAAGAGCGAGTTGGACGTGTGTGTGTGTGCTTGTGAACCCAACCGCCAGGGTGTCAAGTCGTCGGGTGCCATGCCAAACCGAGGCAGCGGATGAGGCAGATTAAGGATACTGCAACGCTGCAAAGGAGAAACTTTAGGCTGGTGCAACTCTGGACATTTGGAAGTGAATGGTGATATTACCTGGAACTGTAAGAGCCACCTGTGGTTTGAACTTATGTACGTACATTTCTAGTAGAGCTCTTACAATGTCATTGATGTCACTGTTTGCTGCCTTTGCGTCTCTCTTTACATCTGTTGTATTCACATGTTGCTTGGGTTAGGTTAGGTTCTAACTGAAGCTCAACACTTCAGAGTAGTGCAGCTCTCTAGTTTTTGACTCTACCATGGATCATCTGAGCCCGATTCCTCTGAGAAACCGCTTCCGATGAGGATCTTTCTTTCAAGTCCCGGCACTCGGAAGCCAACGAGCCCCAGAAGACCCCTCCGCTGCTTCTGTTTGCCCTCCCTCCCTCGTCCTCCTTGCATTTTATTTAGCAGGTTGTTTTTTTTTTTTTTCCTGACAAGAGGAGAGGAAAGGAAAAAAAAAAAAACGAGGTAGCTCTTGTCTTGAGCGCTGTCACATCCAGCTGTGCCTGCAGCTTCTGTTTTGACATGGCAGCCGCCGAGGCCACCGGCAGCAAAATGCTTTCTGAGGCAGGCCATGAATATTTGAGCGCTATGAGGGGACGCAAGGAGAAGACGGGAGGAAGTCGGCAGACGGAGGGAGGGTGGGACAACGAGTGCGTCTCAATATACCTTTTAATTACATGTGACTAAAAGACCCTAACCCTAACCCTAACCATTTCATCGTCCGGTGCACCTCAAGAGAACGTC
The DNA here is from genome assembly GCF_046629955.1 of Centroberyx affinis. Lineage (NCBI taxonomy): Eukaryota > Metazoa > Chordata > Actinopteri > Beryciformes > Berycidae > Centroberyx > Centroberyx affinis. The sequence continues at coordinate 27,696 of NW_027282333.1, read as the reverse complement.
ATGGCTGTGATGTTACTACAGATGCCTTCTGCAAATTTAAAGTAACCTCGCTAACTCGCTAAAAATTAAATTATCCGGCCGAACTAAAATGTCACGATCCCACAGGATAATACTGTATTATGCATAGCCACATCTTTTATAAAAGACGCCACAACCGCAAAACAGTGTGACCGAGGTAAAAAAAAAAAAGTGGTGAAGACAATGCATCCAGACAACACAGAAGACTACAGCTCCTATAATGTGCCCTGTACTGTTTATCCAGGGCCCCTGGTGTTGTCAGACAGTATCTCTGTTGGCCTCAGTGAGAGTCAGTTCATGTCATGGAGCCTGGGGGAGTCTTAGTCATGAGGCCTATAGGAAAAGTTCACGGGTTATTCCAGGACTCCAACAGAGTATCTCAGTTTAATAAGCATGTATTATCAGATCTTATTCTTCCTTGGATTTGTAATTTGAGCAGTATAGATAAATATTATAGACTCATAGCGAATAGTGCTACTGCTGCTCAGTGTGCTTGCTGCGTTTTTTTCTTTTTTTGGCTCTTGTTATTTTAGACAAAGATGCCATGTGATGGTGGACTCGCTGACAATTTCAGCAGACAACGAGCGTCTGTAGCCGGGGGATACTGTTGTGCAATAGTGAGTGTCGCTCGATACCGCAAGGTGTCCTCCGTAACACGCAACTACTGACAAATGATCAGCCAGCCAGATGAACAGGCGTGATCTCTCTCTTTCTATCAGCCTTTCAGACCATATTTGGCCATCACACACACACAAACACACACACACACACACACACACACACACACACACACACACACATAAGCCAACCACAATGCTGGCCACCTCATAACACAACTCAGCACTCAGGGTAGGGTATATGGGTTTTTGAAGGACGATACCAAATTTTTTTTGTATTACAGCTGCCAATAGCTGATAATTTGTGCTTATATTTTGTGACTATAACTACTGCTGCTGCTATTAATAATAATAATAATAATAATAATAATAATAATGATATATTCATGCCTACTTGTGTGGAATCTGGTCAAACAGTCCCATTAGACCCAATTCAGGTTAAGGTGTTCCCATAGTCAACCAGTGTAGTATTGATCAATTCTACAATATATATGGAATCAATCAAGCTGCATCATATCCATCATATCAGAGGTGGATAACACTGACTGGACCAGATCCCATTTTTAATAAAAGACCAATATCAACCCCATATATCGGTCTAACCCAACTCAGCACCAAACCCAGCAACTCCCTACAAACTCATGGACACAAACACACACACAAACAACCCCCCAACCCCTCCACCTCCCACTGGAAACGGCGGGCCCCCCGACCTCCTTTACCTTGGAAGAAACTCTTGACGCGGAGGTAGGAGACGGCGAGGCGCAGCACCGACAGCTTGTCCAGCTTGGAGATGACGTCCGGGGGGAACGGCAGCAGGCTGGCCAGCCGGTCCAGCTCGGCGTTCAGCCTGTCCCGGTGCCGCTTGGACGGGTTGGTTTTCTCGTTGGACGAGGACGGCTTCCTGATGACGGGACGGGACGGGACGGAGACGGGACGGGACGGGAGAGGGAGAAGAAGGAGTTGGGTTCAGGTGAGAGAAAAGTTGATGGGGTTGAATGGGAATTAGGGTGTGTGCGTGTGTGTTATATGCGTTCAAGTGTAAAGCGAGAGTGTTTTTAGCTAAATTACCTCCAACTTAATCACATGTTTCACACTAAATACCTGACCAGATTGAGAGCCGCCTCATTTAGATCAGTAAGTGGCAGCAGCACAGGAGTATTGGATAACCTGTTTAATGAGCCAAGCTACTGATAGTGTGTAAGTCTGAGGCTGACTCAGACTAAATCACACAGGTCTTCTTTGCTCTCCATTATAATAATAAAAACGACAAGCCACTTAGGCCGAGGTATGGCGAGTGCCACGCCTTGCCACACCCAGCCACACCCATCATAAACTACACTCTGCACTCCTCCCTCTTTCTTTACTGCATTTCTCTTTCTATATCGAGTCCTTTCATCATCGTGAACCACCGTCACCAGTCTGTCCTCCGTCTGTTAGATTTGTTTCCACTTCCTACCAAGACACAATAAATGATGTATGAGTAATCCCCTCATATCGAGCTTGAGTCCTCACAAAATCAGCTGATCTTTTTTTAGCTTCGCATGAAACTTCTAGGTTTTCGTCAGTATGATCTTTCTCCATTCGCTTAAAATCCACTGTGGCAGATCAGTTCCTTTCAGTGGATCTTGATATTAGAGGTATTGGGTGTACAGTGCTTCTTAGAGATAGAGTTATCTGTGTATTTCAGTGGTGTACCAGAGCTTTACCAGCTGAACTAAACATGATCCGCATATGTGCTGGTGGAGTCCGATTTCTGCGGCCGAGGGAGTTTCTGTTCATCTCCAGAGAGGCGGACTCTTACATGAACGCTCGCTATCTCTGACTTGATCTCATCTGATGACCTGATCAATAATCACATCACGTTCTCCACCAGTAACGGTTGAAAAATGATAGAGAGGATATGTACGAATGTCTGGGTTTCAAATGTGCCAGACGCTTTGGATTTATCACTGAATAAAACATAAAAAATATGCTGCAGTTATATGAGGAAGCAAAAGCACCAGTGGAGAAATACCAGCATTGTTGATCCTCATATAAAACAAGTAGATTACTGCAGCATGAGGCACTAAATGATAATAATTTCACATATTGAAATAATATAATATAATATTATGTCATCCAGTGGCCGAAGCAGCAGGCTATAAATTCAAAAGTCCAGTGCAGTTCTGTCAAATACACATATCAATGTGATGTGGCAAGGATTTCCCTTCAGATCAGCAGCAAAGTTATAGCAAAACATGAAAAGTTTATAAATGCCACAGGCCTTGTTAAATTACCACTTCCCTCCTGAAGATCTTACATAACCAGCGATTCACTATTTATGACACCAGCTGACAAGACTGCCCAAAAAAAGTTTCCCTCTGCATTAAAAACTGAGGGCACCGAAAACAGCATCCACATAATCCTGAACTCTGGGTTGAAGCATGCCAATTAAAAGTTAAAAACATCTCAACTTAAAGTTACAAACATGTTAGTCTTTTCACCGCATAGCCAATAATCAGGGATTTAGTGGAGGGTGAATCCACCTATAAACTCACCCATCTTTTTATATTTTTTTCAGGCTAATATAAATATTTATGATAGAAATTCAAAGCCTAGATTAGGCTATAGTAAGTAGTATCAGAGTGATAGTTACTTAATAAAACATGTTATAATAAACATCCTATAGTAATAAAACATGTAAATATTAAGTAAATATAATAATAGCACAGGCTATATTAAGTATGCTGTAGTAAGCATAGTAATAGAACAGGCTATATTTAGCATGCTATAGTAAACATGCTATAGTAATAAAACAGGCTATAGCCTATTAAGTACGCTATAGTGAGCATAGTAATAAAACAGGCTATAGTAAGTAGTAAACATGCTATAGTAATAAAACAGGCTATCATAAGTGCAATCAAACTGATAGCTACATGATAATAAACATAAATCAATACTATTTTTTACACTGGTGGTTGTACGCCTTGTGGTCACCATCAACTGGAGCTTATACCCTGCTGTAGTTTATCCACTGTTTCATGTAGCTACCACTTCATCACTGCTAATGATTCATAATAATTCACCATTTAATACACCAACTCACAGCAAGTTTCCCCTACGCATCAACAAAATGGGTGATGCGGCTATTCCATTTCTTTTTTGTCAATAAGCACTGATTGAACAGATTTAACGGCGCTTCTTAACTGTTTTTGGATGGGCTTCCTCCTCTTTCTGCCCGCATACATGCAGTCTCCCGGAGGGATCATGATCCTGAGCTCCGCGGAGGTAACAGGTGCGCTGCGGATGAGAGAGAGACATTAACTTTACATATGGAGAGAGAGAGAGCGAAAACATGTAGTACAGGCCGGTTGTCGCACATAAGTCATAAAAAGTGATTGCATGGGGGGGAATTGTGCAGTAAATGCCTGCATTCGTAAAATTAAAGTAAAATAATTATGATCAGGATTAAAACAAAATAGTCCGTGTAAATTAGCGAAGTGTCAAGATTTACGGTATTGGGAAAATCCAAAAACCCCAATAGTTGCAAAATAAAATATATATATATATTGCAACTTATCGCATCCACATTTAGAAAAGCGCAGAAGACATGTCGCATCCTTGACATGCGATAAAAATAAATACACAAGGCCTAAATAAATGCATAAATAGGCTACATCAACATGCATATAAAAAGATGACACCGATTAAAAAACAACGTCAAAATTAAAGCACCCACCGAGCCGCTGTGTGGCTGTCAGTTAATTCCAGTATAGTCTCTGCTGTGGAGTCACATTCAGTTTAAATGGAGAAAAGAGATGCGTCTGTCCGGGTGCACCGACTCCGGCAATACCAAATGATAAATCCACGGGAAAAATCAAATGAGGCGGCGAGGTCCTGCGCGAGCTCCGAGCTGATGTTTTCATCAGCTTTGCACTGCTCGGGGCAGATGTTGGCTGATGCTTTATACCCAATTGAGTCGCCTTCACTTCCTCGCGTTTCAGGTGGCGGATTCCTCTGAATGACATGTCGAGCTCTTCGCACGCAACTCTCTGCCTCACAAACAGAGCGAGAGAGCGCGCGCGCCCGCACACACACACACACACTCGCTCGCACACACACACACACACACACACACACACACACACACACACACACACACACACACACACACACACATACATATGCACGCAAACCCGAGGCTTATGCTGCCTTCATGTGCTGTCGGAAAGTAAGGGAATAAAGATTTGGTAGCACAACAACGACCACAACAAAGTAGTAGCGGCCACACTATTTCCCATCAAATCTTGCAATGACTGATGACTGACAAGATATAATTATTTGGTCGATGTTATAAATTATTAGACGTTAGTCACAAAACTATCAGTTTACCAGTAACATTGGTGCTGAATGCTCCCCTATTTTTATTTTTTATGTATTTTTTGACATGGTCTCCACATACATTTGTGACAATTTTACTCGATCTTTGCTTTCTATTATACCCTAATGATAAAACCTACAACACCAAATTTGTTATCACTAAGGTTATCGTGCTGTGTTGTGCACACTGCTAAATAATATCTTCTTCTTTCCGCCGCTCCAGCACTGAGCGGCTCGATTTCTAAAATTAAAAAAAGCCACCAAAACACCTACTTTTTCCCATTTGTGTTATTATTATATGTCTAGTTCTCTTATTTCGGACCAAAATCACTTTTAATGCACGGTGAGTGTTATTTACAAGTTCACGAGCAGCACTTGAAAGCAGCAGCAGCAGCCCACTGTGTAGGAAGGGCGCGCGGGACACGCACACACACATTCTGAACAGCGCGAGGGGAGGGATCACACGCGAGGGGCAGCGGAGGAACAAATCTCCAGATTCACATCGAGTCATTCTCCGCTCGACGACACTCACGGAACGGAAATTTTTGAGGAAGCGACGCGTTAACGGGAAAAATACATATATTTTACACGGAAAGCTACTGAGTTTGGATATCACGCCGTGTTGGACCGGACTGGGATTCTGAACGATTATAATTTCGCTGAATGCAGCGTCCAGATCGAGTTGGTTCGTTTGGACATTTTTAGCAGCTGCGTCAAGTTAATTATAGTTAGGCAGAATACTGCCGGAAATATGGCGATTTTGCCTTCAAAATATGACCATGAAATCTTGTCGCTCGGAGAAAAAACAACGGCATGGAGTTAGAAAGGACTTTTTCGAGGTCGTGGACATCCTTCATGCCTGGTATATGTTTTGAGTGATTTTAATGTTTTGTAGGCAGCAGATCACACAAAATGTCATCTGCATCCTACATAAGTACGAACATATGCAGCGAAAAGGGCATTTTGGGGAAAAGGAGTATTTTAATGTACTACAGAGTACTCCTAAAATTAATTATTTCGTTTCATGTTGGTACTTTCTTAACCTGCCAACTCTATGCATTGCATTGTCAATCATGGTTTTATTTTGAAAGTCATAGCCGGAAGTCCTGTGTTTTATACTGGCGGGCTTGACTGTTTTTAAGATTAGTTTCCATTTCTGCATAGATTACTGTAGGGTACATCGCCCACAGTTGAATTAATTAAGCGATAGGCCACGAGAAGCTGTGGTTTACAGTAACCTTTAAACATTTAACAGGCGTTGTTAGGCTCGACGTGAAGGGGAATAACACCTCTTTTAGATGTCCGTAAGTCACTGCCTCGAGTGGCTTTACTGTAAGAACACACCATTGTAACGAAGCCAAATGTCCAATAATTTTTTTTATTATTTAATCAATTAAATGATAAAAAAAAAAACATTTTTCAGCCTCGAAACATATGACATGTTTGCAAAGCAACTTGTAAGTACCGTATTTTTGGTGAGCGGCAGCACATTAACATTTCTGAGCAGCGGACCTATCTGTTTATGTATGTATTTAATGGGTTATATTGTTGGTTATTGTAATGACTGTAAACATGTGACCTGCACTCAAACCGAGTGCAGGTCACAGCATTGTAAAAAAAAAAGTTTGAGGTTGCTGCCAAATTCTAATCCATAGTTTCACTGCATTAAGTTGGTCACTCACTGCATGAAGGTGCAAAGTCAAATGCCTCATATTATGGTGCCTCATTATATGCAAAGAGTGGGTTGATTTGCTCTCCAGGCTTTAATGGTCATCTGATTAGTTGAGTGATCTTTGGATAATTGCAGGACAGTTATTGTTGCTGTAAATGGTTGCAGTGATCAGTGGATAAGGGAGGATGTACTGAAAACAACCAAAACGGTTCTATATAGTGCCAGAAAATGGTTATTTCAGCTTGAACCTGAGCAGATCCCTACTAGAAATGCTCATTATAGCACCATGCTCACTCAAATGGATCTACAAAAGACTGTTATGGTAAATGGAATTAGGTTGCAAATGTAAGGGTGTAAATAACCCCTTAGGAATGCATGAATTATTCAAAATGATCAGGATTGAAAGAAATTTTAGAACCACCTTGGGTTCTTCATCATGGATCTAATTAATACCCCAACAAAAGAAACCTCATTTTTCTGTGTATGTAGGTCTGCTTTTGTAAAATAAGTCATTGTATCTGTTGACTTTTCAGGGTAATGTTTTGTTTGTATTGTTTTTACAACTTTCACTGAATAAAGTTTTTGCCATTGCATTCCATTGTGTGTCTTTTCACTCAAGCAACAGGAACAGTCAATAGGGAATCTGTGTGTAGTGTTTACTATAATCTACTACACTGCACTCTAGTGTACAATTGCGTGCACTTGCACAAACACTCATATAAACAACTTTATGCACAACCATGGCTTATTGTGTATTTATATCTACTGTAAATCATGCAAGCCTGTGGCTGGGATACACTTCTTGTCTTCTTTAAATAAAGATGATATAGCAGAGGATAATCCCCTTGGTGATGATGCGCTACATGTGATGAGATGATCACTCACACACACACACACACACACACACACACACACACACACACACACACAGAAAAGACCCCTGAGGCTGGTTTAGAGTTTCGTCAAATTGAAACAATAGAGGACGTTAGTGAAGAACATATACGGGTTCTCAATCCTTCAGAAGAGGTTTTTACACTACTAGTACTACTACTAATAATAATAATAATGATATTAAAAACATTACCCAGAAAGACAGAATTATAAAATGGTGAAATGAAACAATATTCAAAATTTGTAATTATTTAAGTTAAAGATATGGAATCTCATAAATTCCATGCAATGGTGAACAAATATGTTCCAGCAAGGCAATGTAACCCAAATGAAACAAACACATTGTGAATTATTTTAAAAAGTACCTCTTTTTTTCTGTTTTATGAATCAATGGATTATCCAGTTTGCCAGATTTTTGCTTAATATATCTGTTTTTAATATAAATGTCCAAAAAGTCAACAAGGCAAATAGTTTTCATGGCCGCCTCTTTGTATTTGGACAGGCCCTGTGAAGACTGCTGACAACAGAATGTAAATCTCAAGCTTTTTAAGGTTAATAATAGTACAAAATATGCTTAAAATTAAAAAACATCAGTTTAACGACTTATTGTACCGAATGGTAGTCCTGTGCAGCTCAAGGTGAGATGTTGAGATGTGTTAGTCACAGTAGGAAAGAGTGAAGCCCACATTAGGAACTCACTTCATACATCTTATACTGATAAGAATGTGGGCTGTGGGCTTCTGATCTGGTGGCATGATACATGATTTGTCTCTGGCATCAGTAGCGCCTATAGATAATTTGTCTCGTGTGTGTGGAGTGACATTCACCAAAACATAAACTGCGTTACTGATTAAGGCCTTTACCTAGATAACTATAGTCTAGTATAGCTAGTTTGAACTTTTTTTCAGTCAGTACAACAGCAATAGACTTTCTATCTATTTCTTTAGCTTCCTCCTCTCCTTGCCTTTTTCACTAGGCCTGTTTGTGGTTCTTTGGCTCCGCCCACTGAGGTTTAACTCCACCAGTCAGATTATTTCTGCCTCAGAGAAATGTTTGTAGAACTAAAACTCTAATCTGCGAGCTAATGAGCAAACCTTCCACAGCTAACAGAGGCCAGAGGGACTTTTGGCAGTGTGTTAACGACAGAGTAAATCACTGTTTAATCACCAGTGGTGCTCAAACTAATGTCAGAAGTAATACATTCAGTGTATGAAACAGAAAGCAGGAAAACAGCCTTTGTGAGGCAGGGGAACCTGGCAGATTGCTACAACCCCACCGTGGTTTTTCATACTTTCCTGACTCTTGTTTTGAGGCGATATTCACGGGACTCTCCGGTCTGGAAGCCGCCCCCCCCCCCCCTCCCCCCCGACCGGATTATACCTTGACCAGAGCAGATGGCTGTCCGTCATGCCGTGGTATCAAAGTGTCCGTCAGGGGTGATGTTTTATTTGTTGTGGCAGGTGGAGCCGGGGGGGCTGAAGAGGTCCTGAGGTCCTGTTAACACTGTCAGTGGCTGCCATTAAAGCTATGGGGAGCTTTTGGTATCAATGCAAATCCACTGGCAACCCTATCCAAGCTGCCTTCCAGATTAGCCTTGGCTTAGAGCTGTGGTAAGCCCCGGCCAACGCTGCAGGGGCAGACCTTTGCACGCAACCTTGTGTGTGTGTGTGTGTGTGTGTGTGTGTGTGTGCGTGTCTGTGTCCTGGTGTGCATGTGTGTGGTTAAATACACATTTCAGAATAATGACTATAGTCCCAAATAGCCATCTGCCAGGTGCAATAGTGTGGCTTTCATTGATTAAGATGCCTCCGCCTGCCTCGCTGTGGGATTTCAGCAGACATGTAGAGAGCCGTGACATGACAGGCTTGATTCTAATGGACGTTCATAATTGATGGGACGGTCGATATCAAAAAGCATACACTCGTTTTATATCTGTCACTGTCATTTAGGGCAAGGCCTTCTTTTTTTTGGTCATTAAGCGGGGCGTGATTGCTCAGTGAGAAGCGAAGCTATTTGCCAAAATAAGACAATAAACGATTGAAATGTAGTTAACACATAAAACATCAGAGGCATTTTATCATCCTACATAGATGCAATGCAACCCGACACTTTAATGAGTGTGCAACCTTGTGGATATGTGACAAAACGTGGAGAGAGAGAAACCATATGGTGGAATCGAGGCTGCTGGCCTAAATATTTGGTCCTATCCTAACAGTGGGCGGGGTCGTGGGAGGTGATGACCTCATTCACAGATCAGGAAGGGGGGGTTGGGGGGGGGGGGGGTTCATGGGTCTGGACGAGAGCTCTCATTGGTGCACAGCGGGCACGGTGCCGTCAGGATTTGGGGGGAGCGAGAATGTAATCCATGACAGTAGAGAGTTGTTGATGGAAAAGTCTAGCTCAAGAGGTCGTGTTAGGTCAGACAGGAGGCATGCTCCAGCCACACACACACACACACACACACACACAGATATTCACACAAGCCTTCATGCATACATGCATTAATTGCTCCAACGCATGCACATGCGAAGACGCAGATGCAAACACACATACGCACACACTGACCCTAAAGTGTCTAATGCCACATTTGAACAGATTGAAGGTCTTCTAGGGACAAGGGATAGATCCGCCTCCATCGCCCAGGACTACAAAACCAAAAATCCAGCATAAAACGAGACAAAACCCCAACTCATCGGACAAAATTAGACAACAAAACTGAATGGCACGGGGTGAAATGGACTGCAACACACAGACTCATTTGAAAAAATCTGACCAGGACTAAATGTCTAGGAAATATCTCTGGTGGGACAAAGGTCTCGACTCAGTATAGATCTGGTGAACAGGCCAGTGGTACAGGACTAGAATATTCTAAACACAAAGGAAAGGGCATCACAGATTTCAAATTTTCAAATATTCCAAAATTTACAAAATGTCCAAACCACAATCTATATACACTCAAGGAACAAAATCCTGCTACAAATCTACCAGGGTGCTTTAAAAAAAAAAGTCTCCACATTATGACAGGACTGTTACACTTCGAAGCGTCTTCTTTTTCTCTGGATAAACGGGTGTGATGTGTGAAACTGAATTTAAACTTCTCAAAAAAAGAGTTCCTTGTTCCAGGAATAAGCTGGTGTTTTGAGTCTAGCAGGTCACTGGAGGGTCAAGACAGCAATAATCCATGAAGTTGAGATTATGTCAAAGATCCTCAACGTGGGGCACCCTGGTGGCTCACCAAGTAGGGCGCGTACCATTTGGCTCAGGCCTTCCCGCAGCAACCCGGGTTCGAATCCGACCCGTGGTCCTTTGCTGCATGTCCTCCCCTTGCTCTCTCTCTCACTATATCTCTAAAATAAAGCATAAAATGCCAAAAATAAATCTTAAAAAAAAAAAAAAAAAAAGATCCGCAACGCTTGAGCTGTAGATGGAACAGAAGCATTTGCAGGTTTTGCATCCCGCAATTAGCCAGTTTTTTGTAATTATTACTGTTTTGAATAATTTATCAATTTAGGTTTGGATAGAATTAGTGGCTTGCATCTGTCTTATTATGCTTATACTATACACTATTTATGAGCCATATAACACAACGCATTACAAAATACACCCACAGCTCGCGCTTGGCTGTCACATTTCTGTCCGTCCCCGTATCGACAGCCGTGTCAATCAGTTTGAGAGGGAAAACTGTGTTTTGGGACTGTGCGGTGGGGATAATCTTTTGTTGACATTTGGATTACGGGTTCGGGCTTTTCGGAGGTCGTTTGACGGTCAGAACGAGGGTCAGACGGAGGTTGTCTTCCTCCTCTGCTCCCCTCCATCTCTGTAATCTGCTGCCTTCCCCTCCCAGCGCCCGGTTTTTACGGCCTGCGTCTGTGTTTGTGGTCATGTTTGTATCTCTGTGTGTGTGAAGGAGAGAGAGAGAGATAGATGGAGAGAGAGAGAGAGAGAGAGAGAGAGAGAGAGAGGGCCACGCTGTTGTGTAACATCGGGGATGCTGGGAGACCCTGGGAGCAAATGAGTCACTGTTGCAAGGATGAATGTTGACAGTGGAACGCTAATGTGAAATCGGGCAGCGTCTGTTTGTTTGGACGTAGTTTGCACAAACAATATGCAAAGGCTATGAATTATAATAACAGCGCATGTCCATTATGGGCTGCAGCCGTAATTAACGAGAGTTCAGAAAAGCTATATACTTTTTACGCATGTGTTCCAAGTGTCGCCGTGTCCTCAGCTTAGGGTAGGAATAATTCAGGAGGGCAAGTGGGGAAGAGAGTGAGAGAGGGAGACGGGGAGAGAGAGAGAGAGAGAGAGAGAGAGAGAGAGAGAGATGCATCAGTGTGGAAGGGAGTGTGTAAAACATAAGGTCACTGGGTTCGGAGGAAAAGCTCCAGAGGGCTCAATCCTGCAATCCCTGCTACCCACTAAATCACAGAGGCTGAGACCAAACATCAGTCTGGTTCACATTCACTTTCAAATGCAGAGCCCTAGATGACCCCCCCCCCCCTTCATTTGAACACACACACACACACACACACACACACACACACACACACAGAGGGCAGTAAAGCTATTGCCTTAGGTGATGCACGTCTCAAAAAAACCGCACCGGCTTGTACAGCCAGAGGCCGATGGCCACAAAGTGAATTTCATGGTTATGGCACCCCGGCTTTTGGAGGGGAAATCCCTCTATACCTGGCAAACTGGGTACAGTGTGTCACCGCTGGGGGAAGAGTCATTAGCTCTGCACTTCACCCAAACCCCAAATCTGTCCACACACTGTACGCCTAACGCATTACAGAATCATTTTTCACTCTAGCATTGGGTCCTAAAATCGTATTTTTCTTGAAGCAAGTGGACAAAAAATCGGCCAATGTGGTGAGATAAGTTGTTTCCAATGCAAATGAACTTGTTTCAAGACTTTTCTTGAAGAGGGATCTGCCTTATTCTGCCTTGTTTCAAGATATTGTCACTTGATTGAAGATATTTTTGTTTGAAGGTGAATTATCTCACCTAAGATGGGTACCTACGTGCCTTAAGAAAAACAAGAATTTCAATCTGAATATGACTAAAGGACTTGTTAAGACGGACATTTCTCCAGCGCACTACATCATTCAGTGAACTTTCTGAATTTCCCTGTTCAATTTAGATTCCCCTATGTTTCTGACTTTGAAACAGAACTCTTGATCAATCCTGCTCTGTGAAACTACCTTATTCCAGTTAGGGGTTAGCGGATGGTCAGCCACATTGGCGTCACCGTTGAGGAACATGCAAATGTAGAGGGAATAAAGATGCGGAAAGCTGCTGCCGAGGTGAAAACGACTCTCTACCGGGAAGCTTAACCTGGGCTTCGACTCAGACGGACCCGGTTCCCTTCAGTCAGCAGGTTTTCACCATAGACGAGAGACCGCTTTCAGCCCGGGAGGCAGACATCTTGGCTCAGGCCGGAGGGATTTTTTACCAGTAGCTGGGGTAATGATCTAACGGGTTAGAACCTCATGAAAACAGAGCTTGGTTTCTATTTTGTTATTCATTAAGACAGTCATCTTGTGCGTGAAGGATTTTAGCTGCTGGCCTCAAAGCAATGACCTTTCTCCATCCAAAGAGTTCTTAGTTATTTGCCTTTTTAGCTTCTCTCTGTTAGTCATCTTCATTCCTGGGTTTATAGTCACATCACTGAGTCACTATCTCTATTATTGTGGACTTTATGAACTGCGGGCATCCCATGATCAATGTGCACTGTCCTTTACTACTGCATGACTACCGTATTGACAGTTACAAACAATGTTATTCATTCCGCGAGATAACTGCACCCATGCGCGGCCAATACCGATCAAAACCCGATGTGTTTGAAAACAATCGGGAGGAAATTGAATGAGTCACTCCATTTGCTTCCCACATGCCACAGAGATGTTAATATATTCCAAATGTATTTCTCTCGCGTCTCCGCTTTCTCCTGCTCTGTCTCTCTCGTTACAGCTCACATGTGACCGTACATCTGAGCGCTCGGGCGGCCCGGGCCCGGCGGAGAGGCGAGCTGTCTTTGCGCTGAGTGATGCTTTTCATTAAACTCTACAGGAACCCTGTCGCCTGCCTGTCGGGCCAGTCTAGATCCAGGTCATCAATAATGATTTCAGCAACGCCAGTGCGTTGCTATTTGGCCATGTGTGGGACGGTCTGTGTATTTGGACTGAAGGGGAGGTGGTTAGCAACACTCTCCGGTTTAAACCGACATGTTTTTTCAGTGGATCTCACTTATGTGGTGACGGTAGTTTCAGCAACTGCAACTGCAACTTCTTAAAACCTTTATTTTTGCGGTGTCTAGGTTTACATCATGTCTTTCAAAACCAACATGGACTGTGGTGTATTTGCCAAACACGGATTCTCTCAAGTTGTTTCAGGTGCTGAAAACTGCTCTTCAGCACCTAGGATCCTGGACATGATATATAGTTCCTAGGGTCCTGGACATGACATATAGTTCCTAGGGTCCTGGACATGACTTATATAGCTCCTAGGGTCCTGGACATGACTTGTATAGTTCCTAGGGTCCTGGACATGACTTATACAGTTCCTATAGGGTCCTGGACATGACTTATATAGTTCCTAGGGTCCTAGACATGACTTATATAGTTCCTAGGGTCCTGGACATGACTTATATAGTTCCTAAGGTCCTGGACATGACTTATATAGCTCCTAGGGTCCTAGACATGACTTATATAGTTCCTAGGGTCCTGGACACGACTTAAACAGTTCCTAGGGTTCTAGACATGACTTATACAGTTCCTAGGGTCCTGGACACGACTTATACAGTTCTTAGGGTCCTGGACATGACTTATACAGTTCCTATAGGGTCCTGGACATGACTTATACAGTTCTTAGGGTGCTGGACATGACTTATACAGTTCCTATAGGGTCCTGGACATGACTTATACAGTTCTTAGGGTGCTGGACATGACTTATACAGTTCGTATAGGGTCCTGGACATGACTTATACACTTCTTAGGGTGCTGGACATGACGTATACAGTTCCTATAGGGTCCTGGACATGACTTATACAGTTCCTATAGGGTCCTGGAAATGACTTATACAGTTCTTAGGGTGCTGGACATGACTTATACAGTCCCTAGGGTCCTGGACATGACTTATAAAGTTCTTAGGGTGCTGGACATGACTTATACAAAGGGAGCTGGACATGACTTTTACAGCTCCTAGGAGTCTGTAGATGATTTATACAGCTGCTAGGGGGTTGGACATGACTTATAAAATTCTTAGGGGGATGGACATGACTTAAACATACACACACACACACACACACTCACACACACACACACACAGTCACAGAACAAGGTCTGTGGAGGATAAAGTTCCTATGGGACACTGTCCCTCTGTTAATTTATTGCATCAATAGAAGGTCACTGCCATCTTGTGGAAGGGAGATGGTTTTACATTCTAGATGGTAGGGCCAGGGTTTTGATAGGAACAAAGCTGGACCTGATACCTGGTGTCGATTAATCAAATCAATTCGCTATAAATAGTTTGTATTCTCACAGTTTTTGACCATGAAATTTGTGCTGTCATATACTCAAAGAACACTTTCCATTTCCCTTTTATTTTGTTCTGCATCTCAGTTATGTTTTGGTTGTCATCTATTTAAAAGTCCTGGGGGTTTTTTACATTACGCACTGAAACTGTCATTTCCTCTTCACTTTTATCATTCTTTTTATTTCATCATTTTATATGTACAAATAAACTAAACCATCACATCAATTTATTATATCAGTAACTGGCGATTAGGCTAATAGGTTGTTCAGTAGACGCTGTATTGCTGCATATAAGCTTGACTACACATACAATCTTGTCTTGATTGCATTCACCATCCAGACTCAGAGTCCATGCTGAAGAGGTACAGCATGTTTATTCATATTGACTTCTCAGACACAGTACATGACATACAGATACTGTCCCAAACAGGATGTGATCTCAGTGTTGTGGATTTACAGAAGTCAAATCCCATATTTAATAGACCCATCTTGAACAAATCCACAACCCATCCTTTGGATTTAAGAGATGGAGTATGAGTAACTGATATTTAAGAATGATATACCACTCCATCTGTCTGCATGCGGACAGACTGTTGAATCGTGGAGCCAGATATGAAAAGAGAACAGGCCCAGTGGAAACTATTGCTCAATGCACTCTGTTTGAAACTAAATTTATACTGCTCATAAAATGTTCCCTAAAATGTTTTTGCCAATGTCTTCTCATCTTAAGTCCAATAAGATTTTAAAAGATAAAAAAAACATTTATGTATTGCATCATCACAATGTTTATTTATTCATGACAGCACAGTCTTGACACTAAAATCATCTGTTTAAATACTGATCTATAAACTTAGACATAAACACACCAGTAAAAGCAGTCTAAAAGACTGGATGGCTTAAGAAACAGTCTGGCTCTCTCTCTCTCCAGTTGCTTTCCTCGTCAGTGCACACTTTTGTTGATCCTTACAATCGCTCCAAAGTCTCAATCACAGCTATTATGTATCTTATTCATATGCTATATTCACATTCTCTCACTTCTTCCTCGACTTTCTGTTTAACTAGCCAATCTTATAATGCATACGCTTATCTTGTCTTTCCTGTTCCTGTTCTCTCCCCTCTCTACATTTTCCATTCACTGCATCAGCAGCATGTGTGGCAGCCCTATCGCTATGGCAAAGAGTGTTATTCACCGCACATCGCTTTGTGCTTTGTCAAAAAGCGGCAGGGCGCTGGACTCGACCGGCCCTGCGTCACACCTCCCCTGCTTTAGGATCCCTCAGAAGAAGCCAGGAAGGCGGTTTTGTCCCGGAGGGTCTGATGAGGGCGGCTTCTCAGGGCCTGACCGGTCCTTTTGCTGCAGCGTCCTCCTGCACTAACATCTCTAGTGCTCTGGGACACTGGCGTCCAGGAGACTCCACATCGCTCGCGCCTTGGCTGGGGGTCACCGGCATTTTACATTTATTTTTACCTTTTAAGTACCTTTAGGGCACTTGGCAGGAAAGGTCGCGCTCCGTCAAGTGGGGGTCGGGGCAGCGGGGGATTACCTCTTGTTGGAGGAACGAACCTGGTGTCTCATCCAGCCTGTCGGAGCTGGAGAAAAGAGAGATGGAGAGAGAGAAAAATGGGGAGAAGAGGTAGAGAGAGAGATCACTCTGCTGTCCTTGCTTTTAGTTTGAAATTCTCCATCAGCGGCTAAAGGATTGAGACTCACAGCGTGGTTGTCCTGGTTGTCTTGGGTTACTGGCGCTGCTGCCAAAGGAGGACTGGAAGTTATGGATGGTCTCCTGAAGGATCTGCCTTTCTCGGCCCTGAAGACAGCCAACACTTATGTCATTAGACACCAGCAACATTTTCAGGCAAAAAAGACGGGAAATGTTGCCAACATTTATGGCCAACAGTAACTTCTCACTATCAATGTCCATCTTTGCTCAAAACAATACTGCCTATCTCCATTGGCATTTATTATATCATCATGTTATAATAAATGGACATATCTTCTATGTCAACATATTTTACACAAGAGATGGGTGGTATTAATATGAACTCCGTATCTTAAAGCATTAAGGAGCTATAATTTCAAGAAAATCAGTTTTTCCTCATTAATATGTAAGCAAGTCTCCAATCTACTCTACAGAGGGAACCTGTGGTGTAAGTATGAAGTTTCTATCATGTGTTGTTCTGGAGTTACTGTGTTCCCAAGTATGTGTCTACACAGACAGACAGATGCCACCATGACGACAAAATGTTCTGCACACTGTGTTCCATGGTGGAGGGATATAAAAACAAGTTATAGCTGGTTTTAAATTCATTCACAGAAGACTGCAATTATATGAAGGGCCTAAAATAGTTTTACGAAAAGCTTTACTGAAAGCAAAAATGAGATTCATTCCAACTGCACAACCATAGCCGTGTATGTGAACCCGAACGCACCTTCCCGGCGTTGAGCTCCGATATGGCAGCCAAGATCTGCTGCCTGGGGCCGTCTGTTTTAATGCCCAGCTCCTTCAGGTCTCCATCTGTTAGAGTCAGGAAGGCCTCCATGTCCACCTGGAGGCAGGGAGGGGGGAGGGGGGGGGGGTGAAGAGACGAATATGAACCATCACAGCCAACGAGCGCACTGATGATGGGAGGCAGTTTTTAGCCGTGCTGTCTATTAAACATCTACAGTTTCTTGGAGAATTTGAGAAACCGAGTGACGCAGCCTTTTGATCATAGGAGTGCATTTTCCTTCATATTGAGAGCTCATAACTCATAAAACGAAAGAAAAAATACTTGATGGTTTGAGGAAAATGTCTGCTTTGACAGAATAACAACCTAAACCGCCCGATTTGTGTGGAATTCCCCTCTGACGGAGAAGAAAGCATACCTCCTGCTCCTCAAATATGGGCTGGTATTTCTCCAGCGACAGCTTCTTCAGGATACTGGACAGCTCATCTGGGAGAAGAGAAGAAAAAGACAATATATGATCTGAGGGTCCACAACTTTTTATTAAATACGTGGTAGCTACAGATAAATTAAATGGACTCTAGAAGCAGTAACTTGAAGAGTTATAAGGGCTGACAAGAAAAGCTGAGTGGGCAAGTATGTTTGTAGGCAGACTTGGCTTGTGTGGACTACACATGCATCATGATATGTATTTATCCCTGACAGTCAGAAACATGGCTTTCTTTATGTTATTTTATGAAAAATCCAATACACAATTTTCTTAAAAAAGGAAAAGAAAGAGAAAATAAATGATAAGAGAAAGGAAAAGAAAAGAAAAGAACAGTAACGAGGCTCATTCTGTCAGTCAGTCAGTCGACGATCCTTTCAGTTAAAACCTGAATCCGGTCTGCTCTCACCTTCGTCGGTGATGGTCCCGCTGCTGGAGCCCCCGCTGCTCTTGGAGCGAGGGTGGGAGGAGGCCGAGGACAGAGAGTCCCCCGGCCCGGCAGGGGGCTTGGGCGTCGGGGAAGGAGACGGGGTGAGGGTGGGCGAGGTGCTCTTGGAGGTGGAGGAGTTCCCCGACTGAGGTCTCTTCTTCAGCTCCATCTTCTGCATGGAATGAGCGCGGGGGGACGGTTAACACAATGTACAGAATCAATGCACTGACATAAAAAGGGCTTTTTTTCTAACAAGTCTCTGGGCTTGTTTTGATTTTAAGCCTCATTAGTGGTCCTAATGAGCCTTAATGATGATTAATGCCATGTTTAAAACACAGAGAGATGCTGAGGGGCCAAATCTTACTCAAAACAGGAATCATGCATGCCAAATGTTTCCTATGACTCAGCACTATCTCCTTAGCACTTGCCATGTTATGTATTCTCTACATAAACCCATGCTTTCAATACAAATGTGCTGGTACTTGTTCGGTTATTTAAACTCCATTTCTGCTGTCTGAACTGGCTGCCAGATATTTTACAGTATTCCTGAACTTTGGGCATTTTATACAATGATCTCAATCATGACAAAGAGGAAAGGAAACATGAACCCGTCTGGAGTGGATGTCGGAGGTGACCAGGCTGGGGTGGGAGTGGATGTCGGGGAGGCTGATGTCGGGCAGCGGCAGGCTGGACACCGAGGCCGGCAGCTGGGCTTGGCTCTGGGTCTGGCTGGGCTGCTTCTCTGGAGCCTGGGCCTTCACATCCATGAGGCCTGCTGCCCTCTTCCTCTGGGCTGCTATCTGGGACAGAACGCTGTCTGCACTGCCCCCTGGTGGAGGGAAGAGGGAAACACAGCCATACGGTCACTAGAGGCACATAGTGTAGTGGTATATGGTCAAAGTAACTCTACATAATTAGTCAATCTATTACAGACATGTTCCTGTTCCTGTGTGAATGAATAATACGCAAGTGCATAGTGTGTGTGTGTGTGTACGTACCTGAGCGGTTGTGAGAGTCCCGGTTGAGCCCCGCCACCCCGTTGGAGCCTCCGGAGGAGTGGGGGGAGTGGTAGTGGCCGGAGTTGGAGGGGGAGGAGGAGGAGGGCCCCTTAGGGATGCTGGGAAACTTAATGGACCTGCTCACCACGCGGCTGATAGACGTCTGATGAAACGGGACGGAGAGGGAGAAGACAACCGAGGACACATGAAGAGGGTTTTCACCAACACCAACCCGGAAAATCATCAACTATTTCTCTCTCACACACACACTCACGATATCGGAGTTTCCGCTGCTGTTGAGCTTCCTCTGCGGAGGCATGGGCAGGCGGGGCGCCTCGCTCTTGCCCTCCCTGAGGAGGCGCGAGCGGTCCGAGTTCCACGGCTCGAAGTTGGACGGAGGCAGGAAGGGGGGGATCACCGCCTTCAGCTTGTCGTTGGGCAGCCGGGTCAGGGGAGCGCCGTTTCTCAGCTAGAGGGGATGGAGAAAGCCATGACTACTGCTAGTACTATTACTACTACTAATAATAGTCATAATCTTTATTTATTTAGTACTTTTGAAAACACAAAGCACTTCAAAAATAAAAAAACAACAAAATTGATGCAGCAAACGTTGTGCATAATATGCATTGCAGTCAAATATATAAAGTCTAAATTAAATAAAGGCAGGTTTTCTCTACATACAGCAGTGACACACATACACACAATAGGTGTGTAAGGTGACTCACTGTCATTACAAAACCGCCCTAGCTTGAAGAAGTGTACAGTGAAACATGCTTGACATGCTTTAAACCAAACATTCCTACCATTGTGGTTATTAGAAAGTCCTCCTTCTCTGAGCCCGCCCTGCCAAGACCTGGAAAATGCCATCCCAAGGTTTTATTCTCTTAATACAGATTTTTGCCTTTTAAAGATTTACAATGACTGCAGTATTTGAGCTCTAAAAATGTGCTAGATCAATACTATCGACATGACTCACCGGTATCTTTGGTCTTGACTGCCCAGGCGGTGCTGATGTCATTTCCTCCCACGGCAGGAGTGGGCGCCCCGTTGGCCCCGTTAGCCGTCTTCCTGTCCGCCTTCATCGTGGCGTCCAGGGGAGCCTCGGCGTCGTCGGGAAACGGAGCCAGGCGATTGGACGAAAGGCCGTGCCTCAGGGTGTGGGTCAACTTCAGCCGCCGGAAGCGATTGGACATCCTGTTCCACCAGGACTGGAGGGGGTGGGTGTGGGGGGGGCGGAGTCAAATACGTGAGTGTGCGCTAAATAGCTGAACTTGCAAATGTAAACCACCGACTACCGGTTTACCTTCAGGCCTCCCTTGTCGTCAGGCGGCACGGGGACGTTGTTGAGGGAGTGGCGGCTTTTGGAGTGGGTCATGGAGGCTCTGCCGCGGTGTTTGGACTTCTCCTTGTCCACCTGCATACACACTGAGGCCAGCAGACGCACCAACTCCGTGTCTGACCACATCCACAGACAGAACAGGGAACAATAGGGAGGGAGTCAGTGAGTGAAGGCAGTGAAGGGAAGGATTAACAAAAGTTAGGGATAATAGATAGATTCTGTTCAGTGCCGCGGTGCATTTCTGGCAATGACATATAGATGTAATAAATTATCACTTTTATTTGAATGTGATTTCAAATCTCTGGCTCCCTAGTTGGTCAGCTGCCGCAATGGAGAATAAAGTAACAATGGAGAATAGAGTAACAGCACAGCAAACATAGCTTATAACATATTACATACAAACATTAGCATTAGCAACATTATTACATAGAAAACAATTTCCTTTATTATAAAATGCCAGAGTGCGTGCTATCTTATGATCATGGAAAGATTTAGCTATATATATATTGCCATAAAACACTGCATTGCAACCTGGAACCTGGAAGTAAGTTCATGCGTTATGTAAATTTACATTTGAATGTGAGAAGAGGATTATGGGATGTGAAAATTCACAGCTATGGTGTCATGATTCGTAGGCACGGTTCAACTTTCACAATAATCCAACTTCTACTTCCTTTTATTAATTGCATACTGCTCAGTGAAGGACAGACATGATTTGTAGAAAAAAGTGCTGAAGACAATGACGTGTGAAAAAGAGGGAAGCAAGGAAGGAAGCCTGAGTAAATTTACCCAACATGCCGTAAAAGCGAGAGATGAGGGTGAAGGTACCTGGGTCGTTCAGCAGCATGACCAAGTCAAAGGCTGTGTATCCATTCTTAGCTCGCAGGTTGACATCGGCCCCCTGATTCAACAGGTACTTCACAACGTCCTTATTACTGGAGGAGGGAGGGAGGGAGGGAAGAAAGACACAAAGAAAGAAAGAAAGAAAGAGAGAAAGAAAGAAAGAAAGAAAGAAAGAAAGAAAGAAAGAAAGGAAGAGATCGATCATGATATTGACATACAGTAGTAAAAAAAAAAAATCTACACATACTTTCAGATTTTTTGTTTTTACCACCTTGAGGCATGAAATGAAAACCTATTAAATCAGGGCTTTTTTTCCATTTTAATATAGTAACCAGCAAAATAGGTAGGTGAAAACAAAAGACTACTCATTTATGACAATGTACTAAAATGGAAAATTAAAACAGTTTGGTTCCTTAAGTGTGCACACCTCTTATAACAGGTTGTAATTGTGTTAAGATTTAACTAATTACATTTCAAAGTCTGATGTAATGGGTTTTCATGTCAGGAACCCGAGGCAATAAAAGCTACAATATTTGAAAGAACCCCATCCAGCTCCAGGGGTGCTGTCCTGTCGATGACTTTGACCTTTGACCTCCCCTTGGAGGTAGGCAAGCAGAAAGAGAATTTCTCAATCGGGGCATCAACAGAGTGTCAGATAGGTAGACAGATAAATCTAAAAACAGCTCCTGCTTACCCATGGTAGGTGGCCTGCATTAGAGCGGTCCACCCATGGACGCCATCTTGTTTGTCGATATCTGCGTTCTTCTCCACCATCAGCTGCACCACTTCTAACTGGCCGCTCACCGCTGCCATCATCAGAGGCGACGCTCCCTCCTGATTGGACGAATTCACCTGGGCGGGGTCTTCCTCCAAGATCTCTTTGACAAGCTGGGAATTTCCTGAGCAAAACGCACACAAGCATACGATTGCATAAACGTGCACAAATTACGGAAGTGTGTCTTATGTGTTTTTTTTTACAATCCAATCCTAACTCACCCAACTTGAGGGCGCTGAACACGTCTGGCCTTCTCTTCTCATCGTCTGTGAAGGAAAGAGCAACGCTGAGAACAGAAAAGAGCTGTGATAGACTGAAAGAGGCTGAAACAACAGTCCAGCGTGGCCAGAAACCACAGAGACACCACCATGAGCCAGTGTGGGGGGTTAATTACACAAATACTGGACACTGCAATTCACCACAACAACACAAATGCACTTGCACACAGGGAAAGAAAGAAGAAAGGTCACAGATTTCCCTGTTATTCCAGTAATGCCATGGTCAAACTTTTAAAGGTTAGTTCCTATGACAGGTAAACTGACCTAAATCCTGTGTTACTGGCATGAAGAGCCCACAGACATCAAAGAGGTTGAGTGTGTGAAGGTGTTACTCAGCCTGTTCCTTTAGAAAAGTGACAAACAGTTTCGCTCTCACCTCAGTGTTAAATGCAGTACACACACACACACACACACACACACACGGAGGCCCTACCTGTCTGAGGTCGTACGGTGGTGATGGAGTCCAGGTAGGTCTTGATGTCTCTCTGTTTGAGCTGCAGGGCCAGTTCGAAGGCCGTCTTGGACAGAACGTTGACCCGGTCCGGGTCGGCCCCGCGCTCCACCAGCTGCTGAGCCACGCCCACCTTCAAAATACACACACATTTATTTTTTTTTATTTATTACCAAAAGCTCAACAGCAGCAGAATTTGCTCTTCTTGAATCTTACACCAGGATTTCGTGACTCAAATGTACTTGGAATTGAGCAGATGTGGTTATCAGTTCTAGTATTACAACATAACCTTTTGTTGCAACTCTGATTCACTGGCGAAACGTTTTCATCATGAACACTTGGAGAGCTAGCAAGAAATGAGGCAAAACAACATGTTTTCATTTACACATGCATTATCCATGTATTATGCATGAGCTGAGCAATTTCATGCATGTAACACCTTCATCGAACGTTCATCAGAGCATTAAGTGTGATTCTAGCTTTAGGTTGTCTCTCTCATCTAGTTTGTCTGAATTGGTCCAAACCAATAAGTCAAAGTGTTACGTTGATACAGTTTTTCCATGGTTAGGTTATGTTTTCCACTGCCAACTGACAAATGAAACGGTTTATCAACAATGTCATGTGGTTGTGCGGTGTAGTCATTTACTAGGAAAAAAAAGATTCACCAAGCAGAGGTGTGTAAACAAACAGAATCTAATTTTTCCACTTCATCCCGTTTTGGCTGCCAAGTTCACTGTCAGTGACTGATTATTTACTCTGTGATTTGTTTAGCATCGTTTGGCTATTTTCAACAAACTACACACAAAAACCGAAACATTTGGAGAGGTCAGTCTGACTTTTACATTCTGACTTCATATCAATCGCTCCTGCGTGGCCCGAGATCACCTCTCTCTGGAGCAGAGAGCATTTGTTTGTTCTCTCATCTCCCTCCCCAACTGATCCATAAAACAGATCAGCATTTCAGGAGTTCATCCATCCATTCATCCTCTCACAGGTGCATCAATTCACTACACCCTAAACTATGGCAAAGTCTCTGCATCTAATATCATTTGTTACCAAAACTTCCAAACCTTTAAAACTTATATTGACTAATTTTCTGGGGACGAAGTGGAGCAATGACCGATGACAAGATATTTGGTCAAATGTGATATATTATAAGACATAGGTCACCAAAATATCAATTTAGAAGGAACAATGATCCTGAATATTCCCCTGATAAGAACATGTATTTTTAGATTTGGCTTCCATATAAATTTGTGGGGATTTTTGCTTGACCTTTGCTCATCGTTACGATTATAAAAACTACAAGACCAAATTTGGACCCACTTAAGGTAGAGTATACCTTGGCATACCCAACTGATGCCCACAATCCCTCAACCATCCATCCATCCATCCACCTTTTCATCCATCCATTCATCCATCCATCCATCCCTCCCACCTTCCCGCTGAGTGTGGCCAGCATCAGTGCTCCCCAGCCGGTGGTCTTCTGGGAGAAGTTGACATCGGAGCCCCACTCCAGCAGCAGGCGCACTGCCGCCTCGTGGCCGTGCTGGGAGGCCACCAGCAGGGCCGTGATGTCCATGAACTCCCTGCCTCCTCCTCCTGCTCCTCCTCCGCCTCCACAGCCCCCCAGTCCACCGCTCACACAGCCTTCACCGCCTCCAAAACCTGTCGCGCTGTGGAACAACAGGGACAGTGCCACAGAGGTACTGAGCTCCTTACATATATTGTTCTATTATTGCTTTTATACCTTCCTATAAAGCACTTTGTTAACTCTGCTTTTAGATAAGTGCTATATAAATAAAGTTCATTATTATATTATTACAGTATTATTGATCTGTCAGCCTCATACACTTTCCAGGAAGCACTGTTTCACCCAGCATATAAGATGACCTGAACTTACCAAGGTTTCCTGCTGTGTTTTGACTAAATAACTTTACCCATGATTCTGTGCAAAACTGAGATTGTGCAGGTCATGAAAACCATCGGTAAACATGATAACATGTTTACATGTGCCTGCATCCCGGGTAATATTGGAATACTTACGTTTCTAATAGCTAGAATAAGAGCTTATCTGGGTTATTTTAAATGGGAGGCATTTACAGTAATCCAGATAAATTCTTATCCCAGAAATGAGAAACCTGTATAAACTACTTGGGATAGTCCTATATTTTGCAGGATACTGACATGTAAACATTGTTTGTTTCCTGTTTGCCATCACTTTAGGTGGTCTGCACAAGTTCAGTGTAGTTGTAACTAACACAGATGGGCAGAAATTCTGTTTATTCATAGCGGGTTTTTAAACAGCCTATAAACAGCATAAGAGCCAGTATCTCTGTAAATGTGTAACTGAATTTTCTTGTAACGTGGCGTATTACCTGCAGCTGTTGTTGTTGTTGCCATTGGAGACTGCCTCCGCAGCAACAGCCAGGTGATCGTAGTCATCGACATAGGCGCCTCCCTCCAGGAGGAGCTTGACCACATGGGTATGTCCCCCACGGGCCGCCATAGTCAGGACACTGGCACCCAGCCGGTTACGTCCATTAATCTCTGCCCCGTTCTCCAAGAGGATGTGGGCTACAGTCAGGTGACCGAACCTGGGGAGGAGAGAGAGAGATAACTGCATTATTGTCATTTTTCACCAGCCTATGTTGCTCTCACCGGTCAGGAGAGCAATGTGTGAGTTGACTTTGTCTTCTTTCTTTCTTCCACACTGGCTCCCAAGCTCGTTAACTATGCATACTGTCAACCAATCAAATCATTAATTAAAATGTGTGTATATTTGATGTAATTTATACCAGGAAGTAGACTATATAGAAAACAGTTTGATTCTGTTGTTAATATAAAACCTCCTTGCTGTTGACAACCAGAAGGACAGTTTCTCAAACAACACTGACAGTTATAATGGGAAATGTGATTCTCATTGCACTGGACCTTTAAACTTTTAAGTTAAAATAAACACCGTTAAAATTAACTTATTCCAAGATATAATAAAAAGCACAATAGGACAGGACGGTATTAATTGGCTATAAATTCAAGAAAAGAAGTGAACAGAGTAAAATTAACAAAAGGCTCGGCAACACCCTACACAAGGATACACGTAGCCTCTCAAACTGCCGTTTTATCGTGTATATAGCGCATATCAAGCCAAAGTCCATTTAAAAATCTGGCAATTTAAACCGTCTTTGCATAACGGTAATTGTACATACCCCATAAAGTAAAGAGTCAATACCTTTTTTTATCGATAGGAGCCACTCTTCAATTCGGCATACACATAATCTGCCAATATATCTTTATTACGATAAAATCTCAACTTTTATAATTTGCTCAAACTGCTTGTTACCGCCTACCGCAATGCATTTTGGTGGAAGAAATCCCGTTGGAATAACAGGCGAAGCAATTCTAAAAGTTGACATTTTACTGAAAGACGTTTTGCTTTTTTGATTATATGTATACCGAATTGAAGAGTGGCTCCTGGCAATTTATAAAAGATCTTAACCAGTGTTATATTAGGTATGTGCCGTTGCCGATTAGGAGAGATACATGAAATTGTCAGATTTTTAATAGAGTTTGACGGGGTTACAGAGCTCCAGTCCGCAGCCCCACCTAGCAGCCTGCATCAGCGGGGTCCAACCGTAGTTGTTCCGACTATCCACCGAGGCCCCTTTCCGTAGCAAAAACCGGACCAGGTTCTCGTGGCCGCTGGCCGAGGCAAACTGCAGAGCGGTGTTCCCCTCCTCGTCGGTACAGTCCACCGGTACCAGAGACAAGATGTCCGCGGCGTTGCACTCCGACCCCGCTTCTGACCGCAGCCTGCTCTGCCTCCCGGACTCCTTCGGGGCTCCGGGCTCCAGGATCCCCCGGGCCGTTTCGTAGTCCCCTTCATCGCAGGCGCGGAAAAGTAGCAGCGAATTGGCCGGGACACCAAAATTCATCTCCTAAATTAAAGTGTTATTCCGTTTCCATTCAACTCCCATTTGTTTCAACAACGGTAACGGTCCAAAACTTTTCCTCTCTGGTATCACTCGGCGGCGGCCTATGTTTGGAAATCATGACGCACAGTACGTTGAAAGAAAGTTGACTCTCTCGTAGAAGGCTTTTCTTCTTCTTCTTCTTACAGACTAAAATATGGAATCACTTAAATCACATCTTCGTGGGATTCGTGGATGAAACGTTCTCGCAACCGGTGATGCCCCGGTTCCGTTATAACTTTAGGGAGTCTTAGTTTCTGACCAGTGTCAAGTTAGCCAGAATACAACACATGACTTCCGGTTGCACCTTTAAAAATAAAACTCCTTACAGACGCGCATGTACTGCAACATTTAATTAAAGTGGAATATGTAGTAAATGAAAAGACAATTATCGTTTTCCTCACCAAAAGTCATATATACATAGATATATCATATATTCACATACCGGTATCATATATTCCTGCGCAAGATGCCATACAAAGAAAGAGTCAATCACAAAACACACAGGCTACCAGACAACTTTGAATGGTGCCTGCTATCTTGAAAAAAATCTGTTTTAACCTATAGCAGTGGCGCATTACCTG
>NW_027282332.1:15000-27961 GCF_046629955.1 Centroberyx affinis | reverse complement strand
CTAAGGTATTAATTTATACATTATTTAATAGTTTATAAAGATGACTATTAAATGTATAAATGAATACCTTAGTTAACATGAACACCATTAGTAAATGATTACCAGACACATTAGTTAACTGTAAATTAACTTAGTGACCCTTATTGTAAAGTGTTACCCAAATTTTTAATTATATAACACATTTCATACAGCAATGCAAATCCAAAGTGCTTTACAAATATGAATATGAATACAAATAAAACATCACAGTGGGACACAAGAAGAGGAGAAGTAAGATTTAAAAACAGTAAAAAAAAAAGTAAAGTATGCTTAAAAACTACAAAAAAACAAAACTTTTTGAATAAATAAGTAAAGGTACAACACAAGTATTTTGTAAGCAAAGGGCTCAGAATGGCAGTTAACAGTAATATTATGGAATAGCAGGTTTTATTTTCATGTTAGCAGTTAAATTTTACATTTAACTTCAACTCTGATGACACGTGTTCAAGTTTTCTACTGTTTTCTACCTTAATCAATGTTGTTGTACTTCACTTTCACGTTTCCCATATTATCACATAATCCTTTCATGATGGAGTTAATGTCCTGCTCAAGTAGAAGTACTGGTACTTTGCTGATATTTTTACTAAAGTAGAAGTAAAAAGTACCGGTGTAAAGATCTACTGCAGTAAAAGTAAAAAGTGTCTGGTTTGAAATGTCCTCAGAGTAAAAGTTCCTGAGTTCCTCTTTAGAACAGAGAACGTTGTCAGCTGTGATCTTTTCCATGTGATTCTAAAAGGAGAGAGGACAGAGTTCAGACTGGAAAACATTAGAAACGACAAAATAAAGTGCAGAAACAAAGTAGGCCTAAAGTCAGATTCCTCTTCTCACTGTGAATGGATCCACAGTTTGTAGGTTTACAGTTGATCCAGTTTTCTGCTGCTGATGGAGAGACACATGATCTGTTCTGTGATGGATGGGATTTAAGGACAATACTTCGGTAAAAACGTATTTAACTAAAAGTAAAATTTAAAAAAAAGTACACAAAAACGCAACTCAATTACAGTAATGCGACTTCCTTCCTTGCTGATAAAACCTGAGGAAACAAAACACAGGTGGACGGCCGAGTCGAACTCGGTTTGTGGTCCGATTGCACAAGATAGGAGACCAGAAACCCCCCACCCCCACCCCCTCCCGAGACCCTGCAGGTATCCTCTTATGTCACAACTGATGGGAAGTCGGCCGACCACAAGCCTCATGTTGGGCAACCGCACAGTAAGACGTCGCACCTTCCTCAAAACGGTCGGTGCGTCTATTCAAAGCCGAGCTGGAAACACCTTTTTTCTTGATTTACATGACAGATTCAGCACTTTCCCACACAGGCGAGAGGAGGGAAAGTGTTTACTGCCTCCTAACCTGTTTATGGACACACACACACTGTTATATTTATGTCCTTTGTTGCTCTATAAAGCCTTTTTTGATCAACCTGGTTTGTTGAAAGCGCTCTATAAATAAATTCTACCTGACCTGACTCCATAGGAATGTATTTACAGTTTTTTCTGAATGCTTAAACACTAACAGTGGTTCTTGAAGCACTATCTCTGAATCCATTAACACTTGTAGCCAATGCATTTACCAAGTGTGCCAAACTGAATGCATGTTCTCTGCTTTACACTCAGTTTGTAATTTTATAACACACTTTTTGCAAAACTGTAAACACAACTCACTGCTTTACACTCAGTTTGCAATTTACAGTAATAACACACTTCTAGCAACACTGTAAACTTATGGCCAGACCCACAAAGAAGGCCAGATTTAGCCTATTTTTTTCTGTTCTTTTTTTCCTAGCACAAATGTGTTACTGTAGAACATTTTGAGAAAAAAAACAAAAAAATTTTCCCCCGTATTTGTATTGATAGTGTGTTATGTTCGGAATACACATCCATACTTTACACATTTGGATACCTGTGTGTGTGTGTGTTTACTACATGTATGACAAAACTTTATTGCAAACTGCTCTGCCCTGCACACAGAAAAAGCAAAAACCACAAGTGTTTTTCATTTATACTATCAGTGCGTAGTTGGTGCTTCGTGTGTTTATTCAAATGATGGTTTGTTTGAACTGTATTGACGCAAAAACACAATTTTTAAAAGAGTTTGAAGAGTTTTGCAAGAATTGTTTGCTTTTGCAAGAGATGTATAAAGTTTTGCTGGTTTGGTGTAAGGTTTTGTGGTTAGTGTGTAAAAAGTTTTGCAAAAATAGCCTGTAGTTTCAAAGATGGTGCATAGGCAATCAGAAAAAAAACTGTAAAAGGTGGAAAGTGAGACTTTATCATTAAAAAATATATGTAAAAGTTAGATAATAGCTATAAAATAAAGCTAATTTGGGTTTTAAAAGCGCAAAAAAACTTTCCACGTCCACAAAATCTTCTTCCATTCATTGTCAATGGAGCAGCTCCATATAGTGAATGTATTTTCTGATCACAACACAGCTTGGGATCTTATTCCCACAGGTATTTCCATGGTTTTCTGGCTTCTAAAAATGCTGTAAAATCCATTTTGGAAAAACTCTGAAAACCTGAAATTCACTAATCAATCTGATTCTGTCCTCGACAACAAAACTGTTTTGTGTGCAAAAAGTCTTAAGACGGCTCCAACCTTTGACAATAATGAATAATACGCTTTACTGTCATGCCAGAAAATCTTTTTTTTTTTTTCAAGCTGCGGATTAATTTTGGAACAAAAACTCTTTGCATATCGATGGAACAAGACCCTTGTCATGGGAGTGAAAACAGTGAATTCTTAACTGGATATTGAACGCATCACATCACATCACAGAAGCCCCACTGTCCTTAAAAGGCTGTAAATGGAACCGCGTGTCGGGGCAGAGTTTCCCCTCGAACCTTTAAGTCGGAGCGGATCGAGGGGGAAAAACAGACGTGACACCGGAGCACATGAGTGTCCGCAAAAAAAGTGCATGAAGCGATGATCACTGACAGTGTGTGTTCCTCTGAGAGCGTGACGCCGCCTCCGGTCACTCTCTCTCTCTCTATAGATCCCACTTATAGCCGATTCACTTTAGTCTTCTCGCATGCATAAATTAGCGTTTAAAAAAACCCCCACAGAAACTTCCGATGAGCCCGGACAGATAATTTCATGAGAAGCTTCTTTGTGACTCGACTGCGAAGGGGCAAAAAAAAAATATCTAAGGACACGGAGACAAAGGTCCAAAAGGCGGACACACACACACACACACACACACACACACACACACACACACACACAAAAACAAGAAAACCCTCTATGCCGTTTCATCTGCGAGATTCAAAAGGTCTGTGCGATGAAATTTTAAATGTCATTTTTCATGTACATATTAAAACTACATCAGCAAATTCCGTCTCTTCGGCGGCGCCACCACCGCCGCCACTGTCTGCTAATGATTAATTGACTCGCCTCCTGGCTGCAAAACAATTGGTTTGTCTGTCGACTGGATGTGCGCTCTAATTGGTGATTGGCAGCTGAAGGACGGCGGGTGAGGAGATGTGATTACGGCGGAGTGGGGGAGGGCGGGGGGGGGCCTGATGGAGCGCCGTGTGCAAAATGTAGTTTAGCGGCGTCCTGATATCCGGCCGCCATGAAAACGATAACGTAGACGAATTCAAAGAGGAGACATGAGAGAAGTGAGGCTTGGGTCGAAATGTGTGGAAACAGGTGCTGATTGGTTGGATCGGATCGATCGATCAATAAACAACTCAACCACCTGAGAGGTGATCATGAAAAAAAAAACAGTCCACTCTGCCTTATCCGTAACCAAATATCAGGAAAGAACCAGGAAAAAAGCCTGAATTTGAGTAATTTATGTAATTTAATTCAAGTAATTAGTTACTTTGCTTCGTTATTTACCTTAAAAAGTAACTTGTTTTGTTACAAAGTTGATCTTTATTAAAACTAGCTTGTACTTTTCACTTCAAAAACATGCTGCAGCGATATGGCTTGTGCTGCAAAGTGCTGTTGATCGTTGTTTTAAAATGCAAAAACACCAGAGGTGGGGACTCGAGTCACATGACTTGGACTCGAGTCACAGTTTGAATTGCTTGAAATTTGACTTGATGCACGAAGAGAAGACTTGAGACTTGACTTGACTTGGGTTCTGGTGACTTGGGACTTGACTCTGACTTGAAAGTGATGAGATTTGTTCCAGCAGACGACTGAATTTAAATTCTGTTTTCTGAATTTGTATGGAATGATTGAATTTATTGAAGTTGAAACTGATTATAGAAATCAAACTCATGATGCTCTTACCAAGTTTTTATCCTATTAAAACCATATTGCATTGAAAAGTCCTAGATATTTAGCTTTCTTTAAGATATTAAATTGATACTGGACTCTTGATTTGTTCTGACTTGACTTGCTGTTCTACATTTAGACTTGAGACTTGACTTGAGACTTGTGCCTCGAGACTTGAGACTGACTTGGGACTCAAGCAAAGCTGATTTAAAACAGGAAGACAATCTCATTTATATCAAGCAGACTGAGTTGCGTTTTTTTTTTCCCAATTAGCAGCATGTGAGATGGAGCAGGATTTTCACTTTTTTCTACTTTTTAAAAAAGAATTGTGCTAAAAAAAACAACAAAAAAAACAATGAAAGAAAAACTAAATTAAGGACATTTTAATTTTAAAAAATGCATTACAAAAATTGAAAAACAAACCTGTTAAGTTTCTAGTTTCCACAAAAAGTAATCTGAGTACACCTACAAAGTCCCATGTTAACCCGAACACTGATCATGGCTCCATGGTAAAAAAAACCAAACAGCAGGTGACACGTGTTTGTCCATGTCGACACACTTTAAAAAAAAATCTTCTCCACCAGTAAGTATCTCCAGTGGTTCTGTCATGTTCAGAGAGGAGAGATCAGACGAGGAGAGACTCGACCCGGGTCTGTTTGCAGTTCCAGGCCGGGTGGGAAATCGGCCAAATGCTTATAAACGCCGGCTGTATCTGGCAGGTTTGCCGACCCTTCCAGCTGCTCTGGCAGATCACTCAGCGCCGTTTGGACGCATCTAGTTGGCTGGGGAGCGGCGAGAGGAGCCGGTGAGCTGCGGAAGTGACCGGCTAATGTGTGGAGGAGTTAAGTTTCCCGCCCCGGTCGCAAATGGACGACTGTGAGTGTGTTTTCTCGACAGATGTGAGGCGAGACTTGCCGATGCGATGATTCTTAATGTTTGTTTTTCGGTCTTGATGTGGTGAGATGGACCGTGTCGTTATTCAGCAGTTTGATTTGTATGAGCAGTTTCAACTTCAGTAAATTCAATCATTCCATACAAATTCAGAAAACAGAATTTTCACTTTCACTTTCATTTACACAAACTCAAGATCACAAGTCAAGACTTTAGAAACCTTTTCAAGTCATCAAAGCACAAGTCAAAGTCAAGGGTCAAGTCACCAGAACCCATGTCAAAGTCAATTCTGAAGCCACAAGAACCCAAGTCAAAGTCAAGGGTCAAGTTACCAGAACCCAAGTCAAAGTCAAGTCCCAAGCCACCAGAACCCAAGTCAAAGTCAAGTCCCAAGGGTCAAGTTACCAGAACCCAAGTCAAAGCCAAGTCCCAAGTCACCAGAACCCAAGTCAAAGTCAAGGGTCAAGTCACCAGAACCCAAGTCAAAGTCAATTCTGAAGCCACAAGAACCCAAGTCAAAGTCAAGTCCCAAGCCACCAGAACCCAAGTCAAAGTCAAGGGTCAAGTTACCAGAACCCAAGTCAAAGCCAAGTCCCAAGTCACCAGAACCCAAGTCAAAGTCAAGGGTCAAGTCACCAGAACCCAAGTCAAAGTCAATTCTGAAGCCACAAGAACCCAAGTCAAAGTCAAGTCCCAAGCCACCAGAACCCAAGTCAAAGTCAAGGGTCAAGTTACCAGAACCCAAGTCAAAGTCAAGTCCCAAGCTACCAGAACCCAAGTCAAAGTCAAGGCCCAAGCCACCAGAACCCAAGTCAAAGTCAAGTCCCAAGGGTCAAGTTACCAGAACCCAAGTCAAAGCCAAGTCCCAAGTCACCAGAACCCAAGTCAAAGTCAAGTCCCAAGTCAGTAAATTTCAGTAAATTTTACTTGATTCATGCCAATATAACTTCTTCTTTCAAGAAATCATGATAAAACAATGAAGAAAATCTGGAAACAAGAAACTTTCTCCAAGACAATTTCACTTTTACCAAGAAAATGTCCTGAAACAAAGTTACATTCTCCTGGGAAAAAGTCACATTTGTTGAAACCAGTAAAATGATCTGCCAGTGCAGTGAGATGATTTCACAAAAAAAAATCCTAAAATAAGCGAGTGGGAAAGTTGACTTTGTTGTATTTTTGTATTTGGCTCATTTAGGTTCAAACTGACCAATTAGAAGTGAACCAGAGCTTCTAAACAAAAGTCACATGACTCACAAGCAGCTTGTTTATTGGACAGAGTTTTGGTGACCTGTAATCAAAACAAATCTGACTCCAGCTCCTGTACCTTTATCGAACATGATGGACTTGTCTGTCTCTTCTTCTGTGGTGTTCATACCAGTTAAGAAAACATGCAGAAGAAATCGCTGAATATGAGCATCAGTCTGTCTCCTTCTACCCATAATCCCTTGCATTTCGGGGTTGTTTCCTATAGTTGGAGTTGCAGTTCTCTTGTTAGAGGACTGCGACTCTCTGTGCCGTTATTTGGTGCCACCAAGAGGTCAAAGGTCATCGCTCTCACCCGTCTCAAACCGACTGAACTGAAGGGAGCGAAAACGCTGCACAACACGCTGGCTGTGAACGCAGCCCTGAGCAGATTAGATATTACAATGACAGAGCGGACTGCAGATGCATAAAACCTGGCTGCGGTCCCACGGTAACGTTGCCTGTCCGCTGATGGATCGTCTTTGGCTGCGCGTGCAATACGTTAAGCGGCCTCCCGCGGTCGGGGGGGGGGGCGGGGGGGGGGAGACACCTGCGTGATTGATGCACGCTATTTAGCAGCGGGAAACGAACAAGTGCACCTCGGCTCTGGGGAGCGTTCGCCAGCACCTTGTACCGGACAGCTGTGGGTGGCCAGAGGGAGACGGGGAGAGAGAGAGAGAAGGCAGAACGAAAGAGAGAGGAGGCAAGCGACTGGAGGGAGAGGCAAAAGGGCAAGAGAAGAAGAGGAAAGACAGGATTGGGAGATGAAATGAGAGAGAGAAAGGGTGAACGCGTGTGAGAGAGAGAGAGAGAGAGAGAGAGAGAGAGAGAGAGAGAGACAGAGAGAGAGAGAGAGTGACCGACCTACATCTGTTCGTCATTATCCTCCTGGCCCGCTCTCTGGTAATCGCTCCGTCTGACATAACTCACAGCAGACCGCACTTTGACTACAGATGGGAGACGGCGGCGGGGGGGGGGGGGGGGGGGGGGAAGGTACATGAGGTGCAAATACAATAACAAGAGAGATGGGAAGCGGTTAAGAGAGACACCGTCCTCTACAGTCGCAGTGAAACGGCATTTTGAGAGCGTCTTGCTTCCTTAAGGTCATGTATTTCCCGTTGAAGCAGGATGTTGGGGGGCGGGGCTTAACGCAGGGAGGCGGGATCATTCAAAAGTCACATTTGTTGAAACCGGTAAAATTATCTTCCAGTGCAGTAAAATGATTTCACTAAAAAAAAAATCCTAAAATAAGCGAGTGGGAAAGTTGACTTTGTTGTATTTTTGTATTTGGTTCATTCACGTTCAAACTGACCAATCACAAGTGAACCAGAGCTTCTAAACAAAAGTCACATGACTCACAAGCAGCTTGTTTATTGGACAGAATTTTACAGTCGCAGTGAAATGGCATTTTGAGCGTGTCTTGCTTCCTTAAGGTGACGTATATCCCATTGAGGGGGCGGGGCTTAACGCAGGGAGGCGGGATCATTCAAAAGTGTAAACCAATGGGAGATCAGTTAGGGAGAGAGAGGCAGTTTTGATTTGATTGGAGGGGCGGAGGACTGTTCAAAAATCTGTGATATAGTTTTATTAGTTGGAGTTTTTCCATAAAGTAAAAGTCACAGAACTTGAATGAATAGAATGGTCATGGCGGCCATGTTGGACTAGCTTCTGTACAAAGCGACTCGCAGCAAGTCACTGAGCTGAGAGGTTTTACAGCAAGAACCAAAGCAGCTTCTCTGTCTCCTTGCTGCCATGGATTGCTAACATGCTAATGTTGACTAGAAGAGCTAGAGAGAGAAGTCCAGTCTGTGATAAAGCTACGTTAGCCTCGTCGCTAACGTTAGCTTCCAGTTGAGTTCTGACAGTTTGCTAACATGCTAATGTTGACTAGAAGAGCTAGAGAGAGAAGTCCAGTCTGTGATAAAGCTACGTTAGCCTCGTCGCTAACGTTAGCTTCCAGTTGAGTTCTGACAGTTTGCTAAGACTCATCTGCTCAGTTCTCACAGTGTGACAGACTTTACAGCCTTAATGTCCAGACTTTGTGTTGTCACCATAGCAACTAACACTTAAAATCCCATAGTCGCCATTGTATGCTGTACTAGCTAAATTAGCATGGAAAACAGTGGAAGGACCGTTCTATCCATTCAAGTTCTGTGGTAAAAGTATGATATTTTTAAATACGATAAACTAAAACGTTAAATTGTCAAACAGGCATGATAGTTAGAATGAGCTAAAAAGGTGAAAACGTCAAAGTTTTAATTTCAGTGTGACTTTGACCTGAGATCCCATGTTGAGTTTCCCTCCTGCCGAAGTGCCATTGAGCAAGACACTGAACCCTTTACCAGCTCCAGGGCGGCTGCTCTGTCGCTGACCCCTGACCTCTGACCTCCCAGTGGAGCGAAATGGCAGATACAAAAAAAAAGATAAATCCCCCCCCCCCCCAAAAAAAATAAGAAATGACATGTATGCAAATCGGGGAAAAAGGAGGCAAACAGAGTGTGTTATTATAATCAGATCCTCCTCAGCATGCTGCAGGTCATTGAATTCTTGAGGATGTGGTGGAGGTTGTTGAGGCCTCCGCCCGCCGCCCGCCCGCCCGCACTTCATCACCGCGTCTCGAAACAAGATCGGCGGCGGCGGCGAGGGGGCCCCCGGGGGCCGGCGGCGACACTTGTCGACTCGGGAAGGTCAGGCCCCTATTGTGCTCCTCGACCGTCGAGTGGCCTTTTTTAATCAGGGAGCCGCTCTTGTTCGGAGAGGCTCATAATCACACGGACGCCCGAGTCTTGTTGTCGGAGCAACTGACCGCAGGAGCCTGAATATGCAGAGGGGGTTTTTTTTTTTGTGTCATAATTAAAGGTCTGAGGCTGTGGAAGCAGGTGTAACATTTGGCACCTGTGGCCCCACAAAAAAAATCTGGAGTTGAACTAACAGCACAAAGGCCAAGCCGCTGCCAGTCCACTGCTGCTTTTGAGTTTTAGCACTGGAATATCTCAACTTTCAAAATTTCCCTCCGGGATTTTTCCAAAAGCCACTTTCAGTACAAAGCAGCACTAGTAGACTTTCATAATGACTCAAGGAAATAAAAAGACAAATAGTTATGAGGCCTGTGTGGAAACAGGTGCTGATTGGTAGATGGGTCAATCAATAAATGACTTGACCAATAGAGATACTTGCTGATTGAAAAAAAAAACTGTACCTGCAGCCAAGACACTCTGCCTGAACTGTAACCAAATATGAGGAAGAGAAGTGAGGCTTGGGTCTGGTCGAAATGTGTGGAAACAGGTGCTGATTGGTCGGATCGGATCGATCAATAAACAACTTAACTAACTGAGAGAGGTGATCATAAAAAAAACAAAAAACAATCCACTCTGCCTTATCCGTAACCAAATATCAGGAAAGAACCTGGAAAAAAGCCTGAATTTGAGTAAGTTATGTAATTTAATTGAAGTGATTATTACTTTACTTCGTTATTTACCTTAAAAACTAACTAGTTTTGTTACAAAGTTACTCTTTATTAAAACTAACTCTGTAGAGCACTTTTGTGTTACTTTAAACACATGCTGTAGTAATATAGCTTGATCCTTGTTTTAAAAAAATAAAGCATTATCCAAAATTTTAATTTTTCTGGTGCAAACAATGTGCTACATGTGTAGATGTTGATGTAGGAGGTTTTTCTTTTTTATAACAGATGTGATAATGTTGTTGCGCTCCTGTTATTAGTTTCTTGTAATGTTGGGGATGTAGGAATCTCAGCTTATCCTATTGGTTTGTTCCATTATTCTCCAATTATTCACCACTTACGATCAATGGGTTTCATCTTCCATTACAGTCATTTTTATAATTTCGTTTCATAATATCTCGTAACATCTCTTTTCCGTTCCATCTTCTGTGAGAAAGGGCATCATGATCGAGAGGAAGGTGGTGTTCAGCGTTTGTAATGTTGTACAGTTCAATCTACAGACACACACACACACACACACAAGACAGGCGAACACACACACACACACACACACACACAGAAACCAAATGGGAGGCAATTTTGAGATGATCGGCCCACCTAGGCAACGGACTTCAGGACGTATTCGGTTTGTTAGTCTTTGGTGATTTCTGGCGCTGATCTTTTCAAACGAGTGTCTCCGGTTTCTCGCTGCGTCCCGCCTGATGAGACAGTCCAGAGCTCCACCGCCGCGGCCGTCCAAGGTGTTTTTCAACGCCGCTGTTGCCAGCGGGCGAGAAATTTAAAGGAAAGGAGGGGGGGGGGGGGGAGAAAAAGACTCGAGCGAAGTCACCTCGCAGCTGTGAAAACACCCAGAAACACACACACACACACACACACAGAGCGAGGCGAGGCGAGACACTTCAAACGGCGGCTCCAGGTGACTGAACACCTTGACTTCCATTTATCAAACCCTGTTTACTCTGGCTGACAGGAGCGGCCCGCCGAGGAATCGACTTCCCGGGGAAAAGATGGATGCGCCACACTCCGCTTCCGCCAGAACAGAAGAGAGGAGGAGAGAAGAGAAGGGGAGATGAGAGGAGAGGTGAGACGAGGAGAGAAGAGAAGAATAGAGAAGAGGAGGAAAGGAGAGGAGAGAAGAGAAAAGAACAGCAGAGGAAAAGAAGAGGAGAGGAAAGGAGAGAAAAGAAGAGAGAAGAGAAAAGAACAGCAGAGGAAAGAAGAGAAGAGGAAAGGAGAGAAAAGAAGAGGGGAGAAGAGAAGCTGTGGTCAGATGAGATTCCCGGATTTTGATGGGAAAAATATACAATTTAGTACAGAAATGTGTACATGAATGTAAAGTTTAATGAAAGCAGATTGGTTTTAAAGCAATATTCCACTAACCAGAGATGTGACCAAGTCAACTTTGCTCGAGTCCGAAGTCAGTCTCAAGTTTTGAGGCACAAGTCTTAAGTCAGGTCTCTAGTCTAAATGTAGAACAGCAAGTCCAGTATCATTTTAATATCTTAAAGAAAGTTAAATATCTAGGACTTTTCAATGCAATATGGTTTTAATAGGATAAAAACTTGGTAAGAGCATCATGAGTTTGATTTCTATAATCAGTTTCAACTTCAATAAATTCAATCATTCCATACAAATTCAGAAAACAGAATTTAAATTCAGTCGTCTGCTGGAACAAATCTCATCACTTTCAATCTAAGTCATTTACACAAACACAAGATCTCAAGTCAAGACTTTAGAAACCTTTTCAAGTCATCAAATTACAAGTCAGAGTCAAGTCCCAAGTCACCAGAACCCAAGCCAAAGTCAAGTGCTAAGCCACCAGAACCCAAGTCAAAGTCAAGTCCCAAGCCATCAGAACCCAAGTCAAAGTCAAGTCCCAAGTCACCAGAACCCAAGTCAAAGTCAAGTCCCAAGTCACAAGAACCCAAGTCAAAGTCAAGGGTCAAGTCACCCAAATCCAAGTCAAAGACAAGTCCCAAGTCACAAGAACCCAAGTCAAAGTCAAGGGTCAAGTCACCCAAATCCAAGTCAAAGACAAGTCTCAAGCCACCAGAACCCAAGTCAAAGTCAAGTCCCAAGTCACCAGAACCCAAGTCAAAGTCAAGTCCCAAGTCACAAGAACCCAAGTCAAAGTCAAGGGTCAAGTCACCCAAATCCAAGTCAAAGACAAGTCCCAAGCCACCAGAACCCAAGTCAAAGTCAAGTCCTAAGCCACCAGAACCCAAGTCAAAGTCAAGTCCCAAGTTACCAGAATCCAAGTCAAAGGCAAGTCCCAAACCACCAGAACCCAAGTCAAAGTCAAGGGTCAAGTCACCAGAACCCAAGTCAAGGGTCAAGTCACCCGAATCCAAGTCAAAGTCAAGTCCCAAGCCATCAGAACCCAAGTCAAAGTCAAGTCCCAAGTCACCAGAACCCAAGTCAAAGTCAAGTCCCAAGTCACAAGAACCCAAGTCAAAGTCAAGGGTCAAGTCACCCAAATCCAAGTCAAAGACAAGTCCCAAGTCACAAGAACCCAAGTCAAAGTCAAGGGTCAAGTCACCCAAATCCAAGTCAAAGACAAGTCTCAAGCCACCAGAACCCAAGTCAAAGTCAAGTCCCAAGTCACCAGAACCCAAGTCAAAGTCAAGTCCCAAGTCACAAGAACCCAAGTCAAAGTCAAGGGTCAAGTCACCCAAATCCAAGTCAAAGACAAGTCCCAAGCCACCAGAACCCAAGTCAAAGTCAAGTCCCAAGTCACAAGAACCTAAGTCAAAGTCAAGGGTCAAGTCACCAGACCCCAAGTCAAATTCAAGTCCCAAGTCACCAGAACCCAAGTCAAAGTCAAGTCCCAAGCCACCAGAACCCAGGTCAAAGTCAAGGGTCAAGTCACCAGAACCCAAGTCAAGGGTGAAGTCACCAGAACCCAAGTCAAATTAAGTCCCAAGTCACCAGAACCCAAGTCAAAGTCAAGGGTCAAGTCACCAGAACCCAAGTCAAGGGTGAAGTCACCAGAACCCAAGTCAAATTAAGTCCCAAGTCACCAGAACCCAAGTCAAAGTCAAGGGTCAAGTCACCAGAACCCAAGTCAAATGTCAAGTCCCAAGTCACCAGAACCCAAGTCAA
>NW_027282332.1:0-10000 GCF_046629955.1 Centroberyx affinis | reverse complement strand
GGAAAATGAAAAGGAAATGTGTTTTTTTCAGTCAATTAAGACACAATTTAATGCTTTTCTGCTTTCCAGGAAATAGATTTTTGTTAAGAACGGTCTTGTTTGCCTTCTGGTGATCAATGAATTCATAGTTAATTAACCCATTACCTGGATTTATCACTTTTTTGATAACCAGCTGGTTGAAAGATATTAAAGTTTTTTTTATTTTTTTATTATTAACTTGATTCAATAACTTTAATGAAAAAAGCTGTCTGCAACAGTAATGCATGACAGATACAGGAGAAACACATGAAGGACTTCAACAATGGCTGCTGCTGTGTATACGATTTATACGCTTTACAAAACAAGGTTAAAAAAAAACAACTTTTTTCCACTTTCAATGTTTAGATTTAGCTGTATCATACAATAGAAAGAGGTTTTTTTTCGTGAGATCAGATTCAGATGGTTAGTCGTTCTGAATGTGGTTCAATCCGATAATACAATTCGAAGAAACAATATTTACATGTTCAGAGATTCATATCTTGTTCTCTTTGCCAAGAGACTCTGCTCACACACACACACACACACACACACACACGCACGTACATATAAATGCATGCGTACACACATGCATCCACACATTTAAACAAAAACACACACACTTTCTATATAGTGTGTCTCTCTGTTTCACAAACATACACGCTTGCACGAGCATTTACACACACTTAATAATATTCAAGATACTCAAAGACACTTTACATTAAATATTATGAGCATAAATCAAAACAGCGTACTAACATATAGCAAGTAAAAGACGATACAACAACCAACTATGTACAACTATATATATGTGCATATCAAACAGAATTTTGGCCCTGAATTATATGTTACATCTCATTTATCTAGAAGCCAAAGATCTTTGGTTGCACAGTTGAGAGCTTGTATTCTTCCTCTGGCCATTGAGGTCGGTCGATTCAAAAATATCCCGGAGGAAAACAGACTGTGTGAGCTGTGTGATTTGGGTGAAGTGGAAAGTGAGTCCCATTTTCTTTTGTACTGTACGAATTATGATGACTTAAGAGAGTTACTGTTCCATGAAATCGCTCGACAAAACCCTGAAATATTCTGGTGTGTTCAGATGAGTAAAAACTGGAATGGCTGTTTAATTTTGATGTGTTTAAGTCTGCGAACTACATCTCAAAAGCCTGGAAAAGAAGGCAAGATAGATTGTTTATTCATATTTATTTTGATTTTTCAGTAACACATAGTAAGCTTCTGTCAGTGATTTAGGAGTTCGGCCCGACTCAATGATGGTCTGAAGATCTGAAGGTGAAAGATGCTTTAGTTTCCTTATTTTCTTTCTCTGTTGTTTGACGTTGTATACTCTGTACTCTGTACTCCTGGCTCATTTGAATTCATGGTGTCTTGTAAGTCCATGTGGGCTGGGCATACAATTGTATGCACAACACAATAATAAAATTTCATTCATTCATTCATTCATTCATTCATTCATATAAAAACAAAAACACTATAGACAAACAGTCAACTTCCTGCTCTTTCTGTCTATTATACACACAAACATACACACTCTCTCTTTAACACACACACACATGTTTGTATACTGTACTTGTGAGACCCACTACATCCATTCCTCAACTCTAATCCTCGCAATTCCTAACATTAATGATAATAAATAAATAAATTATAAACTTTATTTATATAGCACCTTTCAAAACACGGTTACAAAGTGCTTTACAATAAAAACAGAACACATTAGAAGCGCAGAGAGATTAGAATGAACTAAAAGCCATAAAAATAGACACATTATACACACAAAGGGAGTAAAAACACAAAATTAAACAATTAAAATAATAAACATGAAATGAAAAACGAATAAAAATCAAGTAAAATAAGGAGGCAGCTCAGGTAAAATCAGGTAAATGCTTTCCGATAAAAGTACATTTTAAGAAGACTCAGACAGCCTTATTTCCTCAACATTAACCTTTAACCAACCCCAAAACTAAAATCCGATTCTAATTTTAACCCTAAAACTCTGAGGTCCTAACCCTAAACTGTCGCCTTACAGAGGTGAGGAGCAGCAAAATGTCCTCACTTTCTATCCTTGTGAGGACATTTGGTCCAGAAACAGCAGAAAACACACACAAAGTTTCAGTCATCCAGGTGGAAAGATGTCCAAAAAAATAAAAACAAAATCCACTAAAACTAAAAGTAAGACTAAAAGTGAAGGCTTCATCTGTTCCCACTCGTTAGAACTCTTCATTTTAAGTCCAATGGATTTTGTTTAATTCTTTTTGAACACACACACACACACACACACACACACACACACACACTGTTCCTCTAGTCGTCCCTCGTACTTGCATGGGAAGAGAGGGGACAGAGGATTAGAC
This sequence comes from Centroberyx affinis, assembly GCF_046629955.1. NCBI lineage: Eukaryota > Metazoa > Chordata > Actinopteri > Beryciformes > Berycidae > Centroberyx > Centroberyx affinis. The sequence goes on along the minus strand of NW_027282332.1, from coordinate 7,613 downwards.
CAATCCAGGTGGTCTCAGCATTAGACCCCACCCCCCTTTTCCCCTTACACACACACACACACACACACACACACACACACACACACACGGACGGCCCACCAACCTCATACAGCACCCCCAAACAGCCCGAGCGTTACTTCCCTAAACCCCCGCAACCATCCGACTGCAGACGCCCCCCCATCATTAAATCCCTGCCCTAGGTTAACTCCTGCTTGGCTGCAGCCACTGCCGCCTCCTTCAGCAGCAGCACAGGGGCATGATGGGAAGGGGGGGAGGGAGTGGGGGGTGAAGGGGGATGGGGGGGGGGGGGTGCTGTTTCACTGTCGCAAGCTGCTTATTGTCAAAATCACAAAACAGGGCTGCAGTATTTGCCCTATTTGCTCAAACGGAGGGCTTTAAAGTGACGTAACTCCCTCTGGCGGCCATGTTGGAGGTCCTCAGCTCTGTGAACAGCTGATTGTGTTTCTAAATGAACAGAATTGAACGAATTGACGGTTAATTTCTGTCTGTTTCTGACTGAACTGATCATTTCATCACTGATCAATCTGATTGATTTAATGTTTAGACAATGTCAGCTTGTTAGCTAGCTAACCATAGCATCTGGTCAGCTAACCATCACTGTCTTGTTGTTAACACATCTGATTAGCACACAAGCTAACGTATCTAGTAGCAGCTAGCGTTAGCATGTTCACATTAACATCAGTGTGTTTGCTGGCTAGTTAGCTAGCTAACAGTTTGTTCAGGTTAACTGAGCTGACTCTTCTCAAGCTACAACTCTTCATGTTTTGGAGTAGAGACTAGGGCTAAAGACAAGACAGTTTACTGTGTCACAGTAACCTACATTTGGAAACAAATCCACCTTATCACACTATTCACTTTTACTGAGAACGTTACTGAATGGATCTACAGCCACACCACAACAAGCTGACTCAGCTATCTCTCTGGTTCTAGCTTAGCTGTTACAGATTTAGTTGATATGCTGCGTTCCATTTACCTCGGAAGTCACAAGTCGGAGCTGGGAATGACGTCACACCCGAGTTGACCGCGTTCCTGTACAAGTCGGAAAACCAATTAGTTTTCTTTATTTCACGGGGTGGGGGAAGTGGGGTTTGCTCTAGCCAGGTTAGCCATTGTTAGCAATACCAGTTGATAACAACGCATTACGTGGCAACATGTCCACAGATAGAAATTGGACAGTACTGTGTGTACGACTGATTTAATGAGACACAAATAAGACAGAAGTGTTAATAAACAGTATATTACTACAGCTTGAGGCACGGAGCAGCCATCTTGGATTTTGAGGTCAGGGTTGGTGAGGTTCTTCTGACTTTCCGAGTCGGAAATCCGACTTCAGGGGGCGTTCCAGTTGAAATTTCTGACTGGGAACTCGGAAATTCAAATGGAACGCACCATTATTTGCATACAGACAATTCTCCAAGATGGCGTTACATCTGGTTGCAGCTGATTTGTGATGCAACTGCAAAGCATCTATTAATTTCTGTGTTGGTATGGTCATTGGTGGGAAATTCTCCACAGAGGAAGTGACAAATCTAACACACACACACACACACACACACACACACACTCCATTCAGACCACTGAGATGGTATCTGAAGCCTCAAAGCTGCGACACTTTTGTTGTAATTTCCAACAGAGAGAAGCCAGATTTAGTGTGAGCCTCGGGGCATTTCTTCAGCAAACGTTTATGGCACTATAACTCGCAACACACACACACACACACACACGACCACACACACACATCTGAGAGACACACACACATTATATCATCTTCAATCCACTTCATGTGATTGTAGCCATTATGTAGCTCGTTCTAGGCCGGCACAATGTGGTTTAAAATGGTTTTGTTGATGCTGCCCTGCTCAGATACGGCTTTATCCCACATTAAAAACACATTGTATGATATCAGAAAGCTGCTGTAGTTAATCTAAAACTGCAGAAAAGTCAACATGGGAGGTTTTCATCTGAGCAAAGAGCTTTGCAATGTGTTTGTTTTGTAATATGAACCGGTGTTGAAGTGGAGTCACCAAACCGAGTCGAGTCTCAAGTCCTCAGTACTCCAGTTTGAGTCCAGGAGTAACCAGAGTTCAAGTAATCCTTAGAGCAAATTAAGAGAATTTATACAAATACATGTGTCACATTAAAAGCTAGTTTATTAGATAGACTGGTGACTCTATTGTGGATTACAGTCATTTCATTCAGAATCAGAATCAGAAATACTTTATTGATCCACGAGGGGAAATTGGGTTACGTTGCAGTTGCTCACATTCTAGAAGAGAAATATATATAGGCCTAAGCATAGAGAAATTATAAGAAAAATAGAAATAAGAAATATGTAAAATATCAAATTCAAGTTCAAGTTCAGTTTATTGTCATTCCTCTCCTTACAGGTTATGCAAAAAGCAGGAATGAAATATAGTGCCCCCGGGGCCATAGTGCAATACCTAAAAACACAGTAAATTAAAACAAAGCAATAAAAATAAGCATAGGACAATAGAACATAAAAAACAGTAGATTAAAACAAAGCAATAGGAACAAGCATAGAACACTAGGAGCAGCAGACTTAGGAACTACACTTAAGATTAAACTGTAGAAACTTCAAAGTGTCCCAGTGCTAAAGTGCTAACCCTTTTATCCTATAAGTGGTTGTGTTGTAAGATGAATTTTAACAGCCTGTGTCCACATGTAGGCTGATATCACTAACTAACCTGATGATCAGGTACAGATTTAGGTGGTAATGTAGGAAAATGCTCAGGTGAGACTGCAAAAGCATTTGCATAGTCAATCTAAGGACAAACATTGCAAATTAGCCTAGGCAATACATGTTATGCTATGACATCACACTATTTTTTTAATACTCTATGTCTCTGTATCTGTCCTTATTGAATTAAACATTGAATGAATTAATGAATGTATTTACATGTTATATTTTAGTCATTTAGCTGATGCTCTCATCCATAGTGACTTACAGTGAATGGAACAGTCAACAAGCAGTAGGGAGCGCAGGGGTCAGAGGTCACAGCACCATGGAAATAGATGTAAGGATCCTTTGGCTCCTTCTTGACTCTGTGAAACTAACTAACTAGTATACAGCTAACCTGGGGTGTTATTTTAATGTAAAGATATAAGAGGCTTGTAGAGAAGGTAGAAAATGGAAAGCAGCTAACTGGAATGATGCCAGTTGGCGACTTTCTGGTGCAGATTGGTGACCTTTGACCCCAATAGACAATGTTTGTTTTCACCCTTTTGAGGCTATTTGACTTCATCAGTTACCTAATTTAACATTTAAAGGCTGTGGATATTCATTATTGCACAAGAAAACCATTAATGATAAATTTAGATGTTAGAAAAGTCCAAAGTCGTCCCACGGTCCTCCGGTGGGGTCTGGAGCCTCAGGTTGAGCACCGCTTCATTAGTGGAAGCCTAAGACAGAGAGACAGAGCAGACAGACCGTTGCTTTTGAAGTAAGTTCAAAAAGTCAGAAAGTGAGACAAAAAGCACATCAATAGGGCGAGCTCAGCAAAGTGAAGAAAATACAAACAGAATGAATGTGTTGTTCACAGCGGGCGGCGTGTTGTTTCTGGTCTTTTTCCTACAGGCATAAGGAACTGTATGGTAAGTGTGTGTGTGTGTGTGTGTGTGTGTGTGTGAGAGAGAGAGAGAGAGAGTGTGTGTGTGTGTGTGTCTGCCTTTATTCATTCCTGTGTGTGTTTGCAAACGTATCGACACGCATCCTTGCACGTATGGCCGGGTGTGTACGCTTCACCCTCTCAGCCGGGGCAGAGGTGCGTGTGTGTGTGTGTGTGTGTGTGTGTGTGTGGGGGGGTATGGATTAGGTCAGCTCAGCCAAGCGTGTGTGTTCAGGGTGGAAAACAGAAGCTAGCAGTCAGAAGATCAGGGTTCCTGCTGCACCGGTCTGGGAAGTTTGGACATGTATTGAGAAACAATTTGGCAATTTCCAGGTGAGTTGATAAGTTTGGAAATTGCACAAAAAAAAAAAAAAAAAAAAAGTTTAGATACCTTATGGAGTATTTCACTTTTTTTTTCTCTTTCACCTTTTTTGAGGTGTACAATTGCAAGTCCTTTGTATTTCCTTAGCACATATAAATATCCCCTATCCTCTAACCAAACAAAATATTCTCCAGTTTGTTGAGTCAGAAAATATCACTATTGTACATTGAAATGCATTGTAGTTTCCACCATCTGCTGCCAGAAACTCTTTCAGCTTTAGCTCCGTTTGCTCTGGAAGAACAGAACCTCTTCCTGTTTTGTGCCGTAAAGCGATCCAGCAGATTTCCCTCCAGATCCACCAGGTGAAGAAACAATGGAGGATGAGAGTAGAGGCTGATAGAGGCTGACAGGCTGATGGTCTGGTTCGTTTACGGTAATCAGTGGTGGAAGAAATACTCAGATCTTTGACTTAAGTAAAAGTAGCAATACCACAGTGTAAAAATACTTTACAAGTAAAAGTCCTGCATTCAAAATGTTACTTAAGTCAAAGTACAAAAGTATTAACATCAAAATATACTTAAAGTAGCAAAAGTAAAAGTAGTCATTATGCAGAATGGCCCATTTCAGAATCATATATATCATGTTATTGGACTATAATTATTGATGCATTAATGTGTTCATCACTTTAATGTTGCAGCTGGTAAAGGTGGAGCTAATTTAATTACTATATATACTGCTGGGTAGCTTAACCTATAAAAATATATCATTATTTATTAGTTGATTTATAATTTGTATTAATGATCTAAATCTGCAAAGTAACTAGTAACTAAAGCTGTCAAATAAATGTAGTGGAGTAAAAAGTACAATATTTCCCTCTGAAATGTAGTGGAGTAGAAGTATAAAGTAACATGAAATGGAAATACTCAAGTGAGGTATTTGTACTTTACTTAAGTACAGTACTTGAGTAAATGCACTTAGTTACATTCCACCACTGACGGTAATTAAACAAATCTCTCTAAATTAATGCAGTAATAATTTATTGATGTTAAAATGCTACATGCAGCACCTTTAAAGCTGCATCTAATCTAATTCTAACTGATCCCAGGTAGGGGGAGACAAGAACTGGCCCCAGCAGCCCAAAATGCCTGTAACACACTTCACAGTGTTCCCATAGAGCTTCACTGCAGTGTGTTTGGGAGCAGAGGAGGACTTTAACACACCAGATGGACTCTGTCACGCTCCGGCTCGAGGCCTATCTGCCGGCCGCAGAATTTCATTAGTAGCTTGGCCCCGGTCGCAAAAGATTCAAGAGCATAAGAGGTTCGATCAAAGGATTAGCAGCACATCTGAAGCAACAAATGGTCCACCTCGACTCACAGGGTTTTTTTTTTTTTGGTTTTTTTTGCGCCCTCCCACTCCATAAAGTGCTTAGACCTGGCCAAACTGGAGGAGGGGGGTGGTGGTGGTGGTGGTGGGGTTGTGAGAGGCAACACAAAGAAGCATCAGGGTCCTCAGCTAGAAAAATGCTCTGATTTCTTTTCCCCTGATTCCAATACACAAAATATACAAATACAAAACAAATGAAAATTACATCTATACCATTAATATATGTTGATTACGGATGATGGGAATTCATTTCAGCTTTTTATGTATCACAAAAAAATCGGAGAAAATCAATATTAACTCGATTCTAACCGATTTTTGGCCTTGATTTGGTTGCATCAAAATTTGTTCATTAAAATCTTTGAAAGATGAATATCCAGGATTGAAGAAGACATGATACAGTGATGTGATATTGTTTAGTATTGTTAGTTTTCGTCTACTCGACTGCAGTATGTTTTCTTTGTAGTCAAAGGATAAGGCTGGTGTTTTTTAATGCATTGCTTACCGTCACTTTTTCCTCAAACAACTTAATAAGCCGGCTGTAAACACTTTGCGATCTCAGGAAAGTAGTTCCGTAGCACCGAAAATAGTCCCCGGCGTAATGAAGAATTTGTTCCCATTTGAATTTGATTTGGGAATAACTACAACAGCCTGACTCTTCGTGGTAACAGTTAGCGATTTTTTAAATGTAAACTATGTCTTTGTGAGCTGTATTTCAAGGTTTTTAGCTTACAATTGGAGCCGATGACTTCCGGGTTGACGGCTAAAAACGGAACGTGGGAAGTCAGAAAGTAACGGGAGTAGAGCAAACGCATTGTTGATTTTGTTATTTTCATAGGATTTGTTGACGGTAAGAAATGTATTAAAAAACACCGGCCTTATTCTTTAAGTCAGTGATTCTCAACCTTTTTCATATCAAGGACCCCTAATTAGGGCCACGGACGGCCCATTTGATGAGATTTTGTGTCTCCGACCCAAATCTGAGAATTTGTCCAGAATCCCATGACAATCTGTATTTTAGGTAGAGAGATAAGAGTGATACTATGACAAAAATAGTCTTTCTTCTACTTTCTCTAATTGTGTTAACTTCTTGTAAATGAAATAATGCTGAAGTTGCTGGGGACCGCTTGGAACCCTCTCAAGGACCCCTAGTGGTCCCCGGACCCCACATTGAGAACCACTCCTTTAAGTAGTACTTAAGTAGTGCCTGACTTCCTTATTTGCTCATTGTTTTCTTTATTTCAACACTATAGTCTCTATTCACTGTATTATTATGTTACATGTGTGAAAATATTCTTGGGAAGATGGTACTTTAAAGCGAGTTTGTGACTACAGGGTTGCCAGTTCCGATCCTGGCTGAGGTAAATCTGAGTCGGGGGGAAGTAAAAAAGCGACCCCCCCCCCCCCTCCCTCACCACCCTCACCGCCCTTGAGCAAGGCACTTAAACCCTCAACCCGGCTGTTGTTGTTAAAGCCTGAAACGAGGCGGCTGCGGTCAACATCGGCGGACAACATTTCTTCTTTCTCAGGTCGGAGAAGACAAGCGAACTTCCTCGGGTCGGTGTGTCTGTTTGTAATAGTGGTTTGAGGTGGGGGGGGGGGGGGGGGGGGGGGGATGGGGACTTCTTCACCCCCCCCCCCCCTCTCTATTTGATCAATGAACTCAATTACAGGCCTGTCCTGAGGTTCTTTTCGCCGAGGCACTCTCTTCTTCCTCTCTTTCTTTCTCTCCGATGATGCATCACACAAGCCACACCTGACACCTCCAACAACCCCCCTAAAATCTCTTCAATAAATAAGAGGGGCATGGCTGGAGCACCCAAGCTTCACTCTCTCTCTCTCTCTCTCTCTCTATCCCCCCCCACCCCACCCCACCCTTGCTCTCCCTTCCTAACAGCTCGGGCGCCCAGTCTCCGTCTGATTCCTCTCCGCAAGGGTAGCCTCTAATACATTCCCCCAGCTCCCATGTATTATTAATGCTTACTGCTCTCCAAGGTGGCAGTGACAAATAGGGAGCAAAATTCACTGACTAGCGGTGAATACTTTTTAGTCATGCTTGAGCTTCCCCTAGTCCATACCGCTGCCAGTTGGAAGATTTCTCTCTTCTCTTCCTCTCTCTCTCTCTCTCTACCCTTCTCCTCCTCTACTTTTCCCACTCAGGCTTCCTCCCTGCCTCTCTTTCGTTGTCGCGATTACATTTTGAAGGAGTGGCGAAACTTACAAAGTCAGAAGTGGAAAGGCTCATGGGAGGACAGTGTAAC
>NW_027282331.1:10000-20000 GCF_046629955.1 Centroberyx affinis | reverse complement strand
GTTACCAGTTAGAATTAATGACATCATAGTTAGTTGAAACCAGTCACCACCAGTTACAGCTGCTCATAACGGCTCACAGCCAATTAAAATGAGTCATACCCAGTCAAAATTAGCCATGACCAGCTGCAACCAGTCACAGTTAGTTATAACCAGTCACAGTTAGTTATAACCAGTCACAGTTAGTTATAACCAGTCAGTTAGTTATAACCAGTCAGTTAGTTATAACCAGTCACAGTTAGTTATAACCAGTCAGTTAGTTATAACCAGTCAGTTAGTTATAACCAGTCAGTTAGTTATAACCAGTCACAGTTTGTTATAACCAGTCACAGTTAGTTATAACCAGTCAGTTAGTTATAACCAGTCACAGTTAGTTATAACCAGTCACAGTTTGTTATAACCAGTCACAGTTAGTTATAACCAGTCAGTTAGTTATAACCAGTCACAGTTAGTTATAACCAGTCACAGTTTGTTATAACCAGTCATAACAGCCAAAACACATTATAACCAATAGTAACAATGTAACAGTCATAACAATTTATAGTTGCTTATGGCCACTAACAAGATGTTTTAACCAGTCAAAACCAGTTGTACCTGGCTGTAACCAATCTTAACCAGTCTTAACTAGTCATAATCACTCATTATTACTCATTATCACTCATTATACAACAGTTAGTTACGGTCAAGTAATTTGATTGGACAAGAGGCATTCCATGAGTGCTGATATAATAATGATAATGATAATAATAATAATAATAATAATAATAATAACCTTTATTTGTATAGCACCTTTCATACACAACATGCAGCTCAAAATCAATGGAAGGCCGATAAAAGACAGATAAAAAGATAAAATTCATATAAAAGAACAAGCAAAATGCATTGCATTAAAAGAATCAAATCAAGTAAAATAGAAAGATATTTTTCCCCCTAAAGGAAACACAGAGTCAAGCGGTGTGACTTCTTGGTATGGAGCAGTCACTCTCACACTGCTGACCCTGGACCAGTATACGATGAAGTGTGCCTTACCTCTCCAAAGAGAATCACAACTTAAACTTATCACAACTAACACAATATACAGTGCATTTCTTACAGGTCAGTAATAAAAATGATAAGCGTCTCTGTTGCGTAGCATAACGTGTGAGCTTGCTGAGTGACAGTAACACAGTCTCTGGGTTTTGCTAGTCCAGTTTGGGTCTAGCACAGCAGTAGACCGGCACTGCACCGGCAGTCCCAAGGCCTCCCATTAAAAACCGTTCAGGTAAAATCTTTCACTTACGTACAGTAAAGAGTCCCAGAGCTGTTATTGTGTTAGTTGTGATAAGTTTAAGTTGTGATTATCTTTGGAGAGGTAAGGCACACTTCATCGTATACTGGTCCAGGGTCAGCAGTGTGAGAGTGACTGCTCCATACCAAGAAGTCACACCGCTTCATTCTGTGTTTCCTTTAGGGGGAAAAAATATCTTTCTATTTTACTTGATTTGATTCTTTTAATGCAATGCATTTTGCTTGTTCTTTTATATGAATTTTATCTTTTTATCTGTCTTTTATCTGCCTTCTATTGATGTAAAGCACTTTGAGCTGCATGTTGTGTATGAAACGTGCTTTGCAAATAAAGGTTATTATTATTAAGATGATGATGATGATGATGATGATTATTATTATCGCATCAGCACTCATGGAATGCCTCTTGTCCAATCAAATTACTCGACCGGAACTAACTGTTGTATAATGAGTAATAATGAGTAATAATGAGTAATAATGAGTAATGATGAGTGATTATGATTCCGTTAGGTTCCTTTAAAACGGAAAAAGCCTAAACCTAGTCCATTATGTACCAAGCTATATTTGGCATTACAGCCCCAAACACAAACATACAAACATTCTGATTTGGACTATAGCTTTGTTTATACAACTGTTGTATAAAAACGGCTGATTATCTCCAGCTGAATCCCAGCCTGCTGACACACAGCACAACAGCACTCCCTCCTGTGTGATGTTGCTTAATTAAAGTCATAACTGGTTTCAGTTATACATAACCAGTTCTAACCAGTTATATTTAGCTGTAACCAGTCATAACTAGTCATAATCAGTCACATTAGTAATTAATTACTCACAGCCACAACCAGTTCTAACTGGTTCTAACCAGTTCTAACCGGTTCTGAGCAGTTTGGAGAGATTATTACAGCCAGTTGTCTCTCTATATGTGTATGAGTGAGTTTAGTTTATCCCACTTTAGTAATTTAGTTTAGTTTAGTAACAGTTGAGATCAGTTTAATTAAGAAATTAGTCCTTTAGTTTCCTTTAGCTTCTTCTACTGTTGTTTTGTTTGATTTTGTTTTAAATCGGAATTTAGTTTAGTTGAGTTTAGGTTTGTTTACTTTAGTTTGGAAATACTTTAGTAACAGTTTAGTTCTGTTTTGTCTTGTTAAGTTTAGTTTAATTTAAAACCAGACAGACAGACAGACAGTCTGTATCTGTAATCTGTTTGTTTGCTTCCAGTGGAGTTTCCTCTCTGCTGTGTGTGTGTGTGTGTGTGTGTGTGTGTGTGTGTGTGTGTGTGTCTCAGCTCTTCTTCAGAGGGAAATGTCACTGCTGCCACCACCTGTGTGTAAGAGGCGAGCGGAGCAGAGGAAGCGTCATGGCGTCTCTGTGCTCGGCGGCCTGGCATTTCCCTCTGCCGTCTCTCTCACATATTTATTTCCTTCTATATTTATTTCGTCCACACTCCGCTCCCGAGGTAAAAACATGCCGCGGCGCGTATGCAAATTCGGTTAGCTTCACATCAAGGCGTGACATTTCAGAAATGCGAAATAAATTGATATGGCCCAATTAGATAGCGCGGCCGCCCGCCTCCCCCTCGCCGCCCCCCCCCCCCCCCTCCCCCCCCGCCCGCTCGGCCCTCGCCTCGTCCCAAATTGCTTCGCATTTGCCTCTCGCGTTCAGAGCCGTTAATTATATGGTGCTGCGCGGCGGCGTTCGGCCGGAACAGCGAGAAGTCTCTCAGAGCGGCGAGCCGGCGGCGAGCGGCCGAGGCTAAAAGCTTCTCCTGGTGGGAGAGGAGAGGAACCGAGGAGAGGAACCGCAGAACCGCAGAACAAAGATCTGCGGCGAGGCGTCCGACAGAACCGACAGCCAGCAGCTCCACACACAGGAGCTCAGACAGTCTGCAAGAGTGTGTGTGTGTGTGTGTGTGTGTGTGTGTGTGTGTGTGTGTGTGTGTGTGTGTATGTGTGTGCGTGTGTGTGTGTGTGTTTCTATGAGGACCAAATGTCCTCACTAAGATGGAAAGACGAGAAAAATCCTCCTGCTTTTATATAAGTTCCATATGAACCAAGTTGATTATTATTACAGTGTGGTTGCTGGTTGCTGGTTGCTGGTTGCTGGTTGCTGTTTCTGCAGTAACAGAAATGTGTGTGTGCAGTGACAGATGTGTTGACAGAGCTGCCAGTTAAACTCTAACAGGATTCCTGTTGCTTTAAGTCTCTGCATCAGTTAAAAACACCAACAACAGCGTCAACAACAACGTCAACAACAACGTCAACAACAGCATCAACAGCAACAATAAGGTCAACATGAATAATAAAAAATCAACATTAACATCATCAATCAACAATGTCAACAGCAACATTAACAGAGCAATGACAAACAGCGTCAACGATGACGTCAGCATCAACAATTAAAATATTAACATCACCAATAAACAACAAACAATAACAGCAATATAAAAAACATAAACAAAAATATCAGCATCAACAAGAAAAAACATCAAAAACAATCAGCATAAACAAATAAGAAGCATGGACAATGTCAACATTATCAACATAAACAACAAAAACATTAACATCAAATAAAAAGCGTCGACGACATCATCAGCAACATAAATAACATCAAAACAATATCAAAACAACAACATCAACATAAACAACATCAAAGTTCAACAACAGAAACATCAAAAACAACATGGAAAACATCAGCAAGAACTGAAACATCATCGCCAACAACATCAACAACACAAACAACAAACAAACACTAACAACAACATCGACACACACACACACACACACACACACACACACACACACACACACACAAACACACACACACAGGTTGGTGTTGTTTCAGGCGGTCATGTTGAGGAAACACAGCGACATTGATTTTCCTGATTCCCCGCGGTACAGAGCAGCTGTAACACACACACACACACACACACACACACACACACACACACACACACACACACACACACACACACACACACAATAAAAATACACATCACGCTATAACAATAATCACTACACATATACAGGCACACTTTTCTCTGTGTTTCTCTCTCTCTCTCTCTCTCTCTCTCTCTCTCTCTCTCTCTCCCTCTCTCGACCTGCTGACAGCTGATTGGTGGATTAGACTAGGTGACTAAAAGCAGCGAGGTAATCTTCTCTCATTATTTCAATTACCAGGCTAAACGCAGCAATCAGAGCCATAATGACGGCTGCTGAGAGAGAGAGAGAGAGAGAGGGAGGGAGAGAGAGAGAGAGAGAGAGAGAGAGAAAGAGAGAGGGAGCCGGAGATAGAGAAGACATAAAAATGGGAAAAATATTTGCATTGATTTCTTTGCAAAAAAGATACACATTCGCTTGGTGGGAAGGAAGAGAGAGAGGAGAGAAAAGGGAGAGAGAGGCTGAGAGAGAGAGAGAGAAAAGAGAGAGAGAGAAGACAAAAAGAGGAAAATATTTGAATTGATTTCTTTGCAAAAAATACACGTTTGCTCGGCGGGAAAAAAAAAAAAAAAAAAGCCAGACAAGAGCGAGAGGATCGATAGCAGCATTTGCATCGATTTCTTTGTGGGAATACACCTTTGTTTGGAGAAAAATATACTGAGAGAGAGGAAATAGAGAGAGAGAGAGAGAGAGAGAGAGAGAGAGACAGAGAGAGAGAGAGAGAGAGAGAGATACATAAAGAGAAAGAGAGAAGATGAAAATATTTGCATTGATTTCTTTAGTTGCAGAACTGAAGTTGTTGTTTGGTTCGAAATAATTTCTGGCTGGACATGAAGTTTCTGCAAACAAAGAAACAACACACACACACACACACACACACGAGGAGGAAGAGGAGGAGGAGGAATAGTTGGAGGCTGATTGAAAAGAGGAGGAAGCGGTAGAGGAGGAGGAGATGAAACAGAGGAGGAAGAAAAGGAAGATGAGGCAGATGAGAGGAAGAAGAGGGGGAAGAAAGGAGGAAGATGAGAGAAAAGGAGGGGAGGAAAAGAGAAAAGGAGGAGAGGAGGGAGACGAGGAAGAGGAGAGAAAGCAGAGAAGGATTGGTGGAGAGGAGGGAGAGGGGAGAGAAAGGAGAGAAGAGGAGGAAAAGGAGAAAGACGAGGAAATGACGATGAGGAGAGAAGGAAGAGGAGAGGGGAGGAAAGGAGGAAGAGTTGGAGGCTTATGGGAAGGGGGGAGCGGAAGAGGAGAAGATGAATTAGAGGAGGAGAGGAGAGGAACGAAAGAAAGAAAGGAAGAAGACGGGAGGAAAATTAGGAAGAGGAGAAGAAAAGAGAGGATAGGAGAAGAGGAAGATGAGGAAGAGGAGAAAAGGTCTGGAAAGGTCAAATCTTCAAACGAAAAAACACTGCAGTGGATCTTTAAGCAGTTGGAGGGTCACAGACTCCAGAAACTCATGAAGAAGAAAATAAAAACACCAAATTTACTGATGACATTTAATTCAATTGAATTCGTTCTTGTTTTTCTGTGACAGCAGCAGCTCTGTGCTGAGCTGCCTCCAGATCCTGAACCTCCTCCCTCCACTCTTGTTCTCGCTCCCGAGAAACAGTCCAGCCAATCAGAGCCTTTGTGGGCGGGACTAATGTTTGGTTTTTCGTTGGCGTTTCGGCAGAACGGATTTAGTGAAATCACCTCTTTAACCGACAGATTGTCTTTGCAAAGACGATGTGTTTGTCCAAATGGACGATGTTCTTGGGTCAGTTGGTAAATGTCTGCTAACCATGTAGAGGCTGACTGGCTGCAGCATCATGTGACTGAAGAGACGTCAGAGATTGGTTTAGATACGTCGGTCACTAGTGATCGGTCACTAGTGATTGGTTCAGATATGTCAGTCACTAGTGATTGGTTCGGAAAATCAACCCCCGATTATCAATACGCGTTCTTGTGTCCTCCGTGACGCGTTCTACGTAACCTCTACCCGCCGAAGCACGATTCCAAATCAAAAGAACGACAGGCCGGAGGACGGATAGAAACCCCGGAAGTTTCCCCGCCAACCTCAAAATACCCAGGATGCATCGGACAGAGGCTTGACCGACGAGAGCGAATTGAAAGCCCCGAGATTCATTGCGACAGTCGGGTCACAGCCGGGGAAACGAACAGCTGTGTGTCTTCATTAATCAGCACGATGTGAAGCACACAGTCCATCTGAAGCTGTGAGGAAGCTTCTCTGTGTTTACTTTCATGAGAAGATCGTTCTCAGGATCTCACACAAGTATTGGCTTTGCGTTCTTGGTTTTGATAATCAGCCATGGAGTGAGAACCAGATGGACGTTCAGTCTGAAGATCAGGCGCGCTGCTAACTGCTGCAAACTGCTGCAAACTGCTGCAAACTGCTGTGGCTTTAATGCAGTGAAACCGCTCAGCTTTTCATCATGTATCTCCTCAAGGCCTTTCTCAGCTCCATTGTATCAAATTTAGACGTTTCAGACGTTTCCAACAAAAACTTCATTCACAAGACATTCTACAGTTTGTGCGTTCTGCTCTGACAGCAGAGCGAGCTCAGCAGGGAGGGAAGTTTAACTGATATTTCTTTAACCATTGTAAGGTAAAATGATCCAGAGTTTCCCTCCATGCTGCTGCTGTTCAGCTCCGTCTCACCACCAAACCAACGGCTCCTGAATCTTAAACACTGACATGTTTTCTACAGGGCGTCTGAAAAGTCTGCAATCACAGAAAAACCACCGACTGAATCAGAACCAAAACTGTTTGTCAGAAGTGATTCAAACCCACGGCTCCATTTGGAGAGCAGAAACTCTGCGGCTTTGTTCAGACTGAAGGTAAATCCTTTCTTCTTCAAATCTGATCTATAAAGGAAAAGTCCACCTTAAAACACTGCATCTCTGTTCAGTAGTAAGTATTGGAGATAATCTATAGTAGGGTTAGGGTCAGTACAGTCTGTTGGACAGTAGCATATAGTCTATAGTAGTTTATTATCTACAGTAGTCTATAGTCTATAGTAGTTTACAGACTATAATATTTTATAGTCTGTAAACTATAATAGTTTATAGTCTATAGTAGTTTATAGATTATAGTCGTTTTTAGTCTATAGTAGTTTATAGATTATAGTAGTTTGTAGACTATAGACTACAGTAGTTTATAGTCTATAGTCGTTTAAAGTCTATAGTCGTTTAAAGTCTATATTCATTTATAGGTTTTGGAGTTTATAGTCTATAGTCGTTTATAATCTATAGTAGTTTATAGACTATAGACTACAGTAGTTTATAGTCTATAGTAGTTTATAGACTATAGTAGTTTGTAGACTATAGACTACAGTAGTTTATAGTCTATAGTCATCTATAGTCTTTTGTAGTTTATAGTCTATAGTCATTATAATCTATTGTAGTTTATAGACTACAGTAGTTTATAGTCTATAGTAGTTTATAGACTTTAGTCGTGTATAGACTATAGACTACAGTAGTTTATAGTCTAGTCGTTTATAGTCTATAGTCATTTATAGTCTTTTGTAGTTTATAGTCTATAATCGTTTATAGTCTATAGTCATTTATAGTCTATAGTCATTTATAGTCTTTTGTAGTTTATAGTCTATAATCGTTTATAATCTAAAGTAGTTTATAGACTATAAACTATAGACTATAAACTATAAACTACAGTAGTTTATAGTTTATAGTCGTCTATAGTCATTTATAGTCTATAGTAGTTTATAGTTTATAGTCTATAGTCGTTTATAGTCTTTTGTAGTTTATAGTCTATAGTAGTTTTTAAACTACAGACTACAGTAGTTTATGGTCTTTTGTAGTTTATTGACGATAGCAGTTTATAGTCTACAGTAGTTTATAGTCCATAGTAGTTTATAGTACAGTCTACAGTATAGTAGTTTCCAGTCTATAGTAGTTTATAGCCTATAGTATTTTACAGTCTACAGTAGTTTGTAGTCTTCAGCAGTTGAATTACGGTGCTGCTGACTTCACTGTCAGAAGCAGATAAATGACTAACTGCACCGTTGTGTTTAGTCATGTTCATGTTGCTGCTGAATAGAAGAGGAAGAGGCTGACTCACTGTCCGTCCTTCACCTTCACTGCTGGAATATAAGAAAGAAGAAACTGACATGAACACCATGAGAAGAAATGGATGATGACTACAAAAAAAACAAAATGTCTTCTTACCTCCCTCTTTCTCTCCTCTCTCTACTTCCTCCCACCTCCCCCTTTCTTCTTCTCTACCTTTTCTCTCGCTGTCTATTTCTACCTCTCTACCTCCTTCCACCCTCGCTCGCTCTCTCTCCCTCTCTCTCTCTCTCTCTCTCTCTCTCTCTCTCTCTCTCTCTCTGTGATTGACAGGGTGGACAGATGCTGCTCTATAAACAGGTAACCTGATCTACAGAGCCCATCTGGTCACAGCTCTGTTCAATTCACACTTCACACACACACACACACACACACACACACATCGAGATAGACATAGAAACACACACACCCACCCAATGACTCACACACACACACACACACACACACATACATACATACAGACAGCAACACACACATATTGGAAGACATAAAAAGGATGCATACACACACATACGCCCGCACACAGACAAATATGGACAAATATAACTAATAAATACAGAAATAATACACACAATGACACACACACGTTGGCACACTGCAGTCATGACGTGGGAGTGTGTGTGTGTGTGTGTGTGTGTGTGTTGCTGCGGTTGCACTCGTTGTTTCAGTGCGACATTTATCATCCTCCCGGGCGGTGACGCAGCACCTGGGCAGGTCTGAACGCACAAAACGCCAAAAAAAGATTCAGGTGATTGAGGCGTTGTGTTGTGATGCCGTGATGCTGTCAGGCTGTCGGATCCGAACGCGGGAGAAACCACGACCTGTGTGTGTTCAGACCTGCCCGGTGTAACGCGCCGCCGCCCGACCCGCTCGATACCTGAGGAAGTCTGTTACTCGTTTCAAAAGAAATATTTTTACTTTGCCTGTTACTCCCAGGGAGCGGCGACTCGTTGGCGTTGTGTTCTCTTACCTAAAAAAAAAACAAAAAAACAAAAAACCTGAACGATCAGGAAACCAAACGGCGCAGACGTCCGACGTTCCAAATCACAGCAGAGGAAAACTTCCACCAGAGAAAGACACTTTTCTAGCATTTCTCATCAAAGTAGAAGAGAGAAAGTTAAACACTGTCTCAAAAACTAAATTCTGACATAAGCATAGAGTCTGAAACACAGTTTACATGTTTCTGACAGGAATACTGCTGTAAGACCTCGCGACCACCGGGGCCTGGTCTCGGTCTCGGTCTCGGTCTTGGACCTGTTTTGTCTTGGTCTTGACCTCAAGTCTTGAGGTCGAGACCAATTTTTATTCTTTAATGATGAATAAAACCTTTAGGTAACATTTTCTATGAAGCCAGTGTCTATAATAAATTAAAATCATACTTATAATACATTATAATGCCATCATAATGCATTATAAGTATAGTTATATTCATGCAGACAGTTATGTTTTATAACATTATAAACACATGACTTACAATCTGTTATAAAGCTTTTTCATTACCACTTAAATGAAAAAGCTTTATGACAGATTATGAGTAGTGTTATAAAACATTATAACTGTCTATGCATGATTATAACTATACTTATAATACATTATGATGGCATTATAATGTGTTATAGTATGATTATAATGTATTATAGACACAGGCTTCTTAGAAAGTGTTACCAAACTTTAAATCATGAATAAAATGGTGAATAA
>NW_027282331.1:0-5000 GCF_046629955.1 Centroberyx affinis | reverse complement strand
CCATAGCATGTGGTCAGCTAACCATCACTGTCTTGTTGTTAACACATCTGATTAGCACACTAGCTAACGTAGCTAGTAGCAGCTAGCATTAGCATGTTGACATTAACATCAGTGTGTTTGCTGGCTAGTTAGCTAGCTAACAGTTTGTTCAGGTTAACTGAGCTGACTCTTCTCAAGCTACAACTCTTCATGTTTTGGAGTAGAGACTAGGGCTAAAGACAAGACAGTTTACTGTGTCACAGTAACCTACATTTGGAAACAAATCCACCTTATCACACTATTCACTTTTACTGAGAACGTTACTGAATGGATCTACAGCCACACCACAACAAGCTGACTCAGCTGCTCTCTGCTGACAGCTGCTTCATACACATTTACACTTTATTAACTAACACACAGTTCTACAGCGTTCCTCCATCTTGGAGTCAGTCATGGTTGCTAGGAGATTTATTTCACAGCTGTGAAGCCTCTGTAGCCTCTATATGCCAAAAGCTAACCGCTAATCACTAATCACTAACTTTAGATGCCTTTCCATATGGCCTTCTAGAAGCTAATAGTGAAGCAGTAACAATATTCCCAGTCATGCAGCACCACTACCAGCTAGCATCGAACTGCTAACCACTAATTATGAACAATAGCCTATGCCTTGCCCTATAGGACTTATCATGTTGTTTAGCCCATTAGCATGTGCTAGCAAGCTGCCCTAGCATGGCGCTGGGCTCGCCCTGCGGCGCTCTGACATTTCAAAGGGGTAATTATTACAAACAGGTTAGCAAATGCTACTTAGCCCCGGCCGGGGGTCAGTGGAATTATGGGAGAATGAGTTTTCAGAGCGGGGGGGCGTGGCCGGCCGGCCGGAGAGAGCTTTGTTTTGGATAATGATAGATTCCAGCTGCTGTTGAATCCAGCAGGTCACTTCACTTCACTTCACCTCTTAACACTCATCTCTCCTCTTCATTTGTTCTCTCTCTCTTTCTCCCTCCCTCCTCCCTTCCTCCCTCCCTTCCCTTCCATCCCTCCTTCCCTCTCTCTCTCCCTCTCTCTCTCCTTCCCTCTCTCCCTCTTCCCTCCCTGTTTCCTCCCTCATCCTTGTTTACAACCAACATTTGCAGTAAACATAATAACAGAGGGCACCAACCTGTTGCTAGGCGACAATTACAGGAACAACAGCGATGGTGGGCAGAGCTGCTGTGTGTGTGTGTGTGTGTGTGTGTGTGTGTGTGTGTGTGTGTGTGTGTGTGTAAAGCACAGCAAAGCAAACAAACAAACACAAACAAACACACATATGAAAGCAAGGTTTAAATAACAGTCCACAGTTTGTCCTGTTGGAATCCAGCTTTAGTTTAAGTTTAATTAAAGTTTAATTTAGAGTCTGATTTATTTTACCTGCATTCAATTTAGTTTGTTTAGTTTAGTTTAGTTTAGTTTAGTTTAGTTTAGTTTAGTTTAGTTTAGTTTAGTGTAGTTTAGTTAAATTTACTTCAGTTTAGTAGCAGTTTCATTTAGTTTTTCTTCATTCAATTTAGTTTCAATTTAGTTCACTTTAGTTTAGTGTCAGTTTAATTTTAGTGTCACTTTAATTTAGTTTACTTAATTTTAGTTTACTTTAGTGTCAGTTTAGTTTGGTTTACTGTAATTTTGTGGCAATTTAGTTTAGTTTAATTTATTTTAGTTTTAGTTTAGTTTAGTGATAGATTAATTTTAGTGTCACTTTAATTTAGTTAGTTTACTTTAGTTCAATTTAGTTTAATTTAGTATCAGTTTAATTTAGTTTACTTTAGTTCAATTTAGTTTAATTTAGTATCAGTTTAATTTAGTTTACTTTAGTTCAATTTAGTTTAATTTAGTATCAGTTTATTTTAGTTTACTTTAGTTCAATTTAGTTTAATTTGGTATCAGTTTAATTTGGTTGACTTTAGTTCAGTTTAGTGGCAATTTAGTTTTAAGTTTAGTTTACATTAGTTTCAGATTAGATTGGTGTAATTGTTTTAGTTTACCTTAGTTCAGTTCAGTTCAGTTCAGTATCCATTTAGTTTTGTGTCAGTTTACTTTAAGACTCAGTATAGTTCAGTTTAATTTACTTTAGATCAATTCAGTGTGGTGTCAGTTTAGTTTAACAGACTGTCAATTTAATTTAGTTTAATTTAGTGTGAATATAATGTTTTTATTAGTTGAGTCTAGCTTTTGTTTGGTCTATTTTAGTTACGTTCAGAGTTTCACAGTTTAGTTTAATTAATGTCAATATGTTTTTGTTTGGTTTGGTTACTGTCAGTTTAATTTTGTGTTTTATTAGCTGAATGTAATTTAGTGTCAGTTTAGTTCATTTGCTGCCACAGAACTGAAGTGATGAAACACAAAGACAAACACAGAAAGAAGAAAGTGACTCGACTGCAGACATGAGATTAAAAAACACAGCGGCTTCTAAAAACATCTAGCCTCAAAACAAACAAACAAACAAACAACAAACAATTAAACTCTCCGAGGTTTCAGTTTGTAGCAGAAAGTTTCATCAGGCAGCTGCTTCAGACTGCAGCAGGAGGGGAGAGGTCAGAGAGACGCTTCTTAACTTACATGGGCCACACACACACACACACACACACACACACACACACACACTCTATACAATGCATACTATCAATTTACATGAGGGAGATTTTTAAGGATCACTGCACTACTTGCTCTCACACTTACACTTCACACACACACACACACATACACACACACACACACACACACACACACACACACACACACACATAAACACACACACACACACACACACACAAATGCACACACTCTTCCTCTCGATGAAGACTGAAGCTGTCAACAGGCCCTCCGCCCCTCAGAGGCCACACTGCCATTCAGCTATGAAGGCCAGACACACACACACACACACACACACACACACACACACACACACACATTCCAACAACCACTGGCAGATTGAGATGAAACCTCCCACATGTCACATTTCAACAAAACATTTTTTCAACCTTTATTTCTCCTGTGACGGCTGACAGAGCCGCTCTCTGCTCAACCCGACTGAGACGTTCACTCTGATCAGCTGTTTAAAACGCTCTGAGGTTCAGGATCAATACAGCCGGGACACCATGTGATCAATAAAAGTTCACTGACAACAAAGTCTGACCGTGCAGAACTCTGTTTATTTCTGAGACTCAAATCTTTCCAGCGATGCCATTGGCTGCTAGAATGTAAACAACAATTTAAAAATGTCATTACAAAGTGACAATAATATAATTTGGATGGAGAGCTTGTGAAACTGTGATGGTCAAGAGTCTCATTAGTGATTACTACAGCAGAATAACATGGAGCTGATATCACCATTCATGTTCCTGACAGCAGAATAACATGGAGCTGATATCACCATTCATGTTCCTGACAGCAGAATAACATGGAGCTGATATCACCATTCATGTTCCTGACAGCAGAATAACATGGAGCTCATATCACCATTCATGTTCCTGACACAGCAGAATAACATGGAGCTGATATCACCATTCATGTTCCTGACACAGCAGAATAACATGGAGCTCATATCACCATTCATGTTCCTGGCACAGCAGAATAACATGGAGCTCATATCACCATTCATGTTCCTGACCCAGCAGAATAACATGGAGCTGATATCACCATTCATGTTCCTGACAGCAGAATAACATGGAGCTGATATCACCATTCATGTTCCTGACCCAGCAGAATAACATGGAGCTGTTTACAGTCCGATTAGTAACTTGAGACTTTCTCCACACAAAACACAAACATCCAGACTTTCTGTAGGTGTTTTTAGGTCCGGACGACATTTCGGATAATCTCTATAAACAGATATCTGCATCAGGTAGCTGTAGTACTGAAGAGACTCGAGACTGATTTTTGCCGGTCTTGGTCTCGTCTCGGACTCGTAGTTAATATGACTCGGTCTTGAATCGGTCTCGGATGAATTAACGTTACATAATATTATTGTTTTTATAATTATAATCTCTTCTAAGAAAGTGACCAGCAGCGAATGATACGATTGATAAAATGATGTGCCCACCGAAAGGTTTAGTGACTGCTGATTGGTGATATGCAAACTACCCAACCAATGACTTTGTTTTGATTTGTCTTTCTCTGTCTTTTTTCCTTTGTCTTCAACTTCTTAAATTACAGGTCAGAATATTTTCAGTCAGTCAGAGCTGAGAGCAGCATGGGAAGAAAAAGTAGGTGAAATAGATTAATCCACCTCTAAGTAAAGGTGCAGCTACTGTATGTTATGAACATAAACAAGCTGCCTACAATTAATTTTGTCCTCAAAACATGCTAATTTTGTTGAAATGTCTTTAGAAACCTCCTTTCTATTTTAGACAATAAACAAAAATATGCTATTTTAGTCAATAAATACAATGGCAGCCTTGGATAACACATTGCTATGGTTTTGGTCTCGAATCGGACTCATAGTTTTGCGGTCTTGGTCTCGACTCGGTCTCGACCCCCCTCGGTCTCGGTCTTGAATCTGACTGGACTTGGACTCGGACTCGACCGAGGCGGTCTCGACTGCAGCCCTGATCTGCATATGAGACGCCGTCTCTCGACTCCGACTCCATTCTCACGTCTCGAGTTGCTAATCGGACTGTAAACAAGGAAGAGGAAGTCTTGGTCCGGATGTCCGCTGGCTGCACCGGAAACCCCCAAATATTGTCCCTCGCCCCCAGAGTCTGATCGTCTTCAGACCGATAGACGATGGGTTTCCAGATTGTTCCATCTCTAATAAATGGTTCTAGCTGTCCAGGCTACAGTGAGGCTCCATAGGGTTTTACAGTGAAAGTTAGACTTCTTCTGGGGTAAATGACACAAATAAAGCTTTATCTTTATCTTATGGATTTCTCTGTTTAAATGTGATAAAGTGTTTACTGCCTGGACTGTACACAGCAGCCAAAAACATGAAGAGGAGCTCCTTCCTGCCAGCTGCCATAAGACTTCATAACTAAAACTGTTTTTGTTCT
>NW_027282330.1:0-15877 GCF_046629955.1 Centroberyx affinis | reverse complement strand
CTGTTTTGATCATAGTTTCTCTGTTATCTCTCTACCTACAACACAGATAGTTTTGGAATTCTGGACAAAATCATATCTAACAATAAAAATATTCTCAGATTTGGGTCCGAGAGACAACATCTCATCAAATGGGGTCTGCGGCTCTAATGTGGACTAGATTAGGGGTCCATGACATGAAAAGGTTGAGAATCACTGCAGTACGGACAGAACAGAGCTCCAATATTTCTGTAAATATGCCATCAATGTCAGAGTCAATATGTGTGTCAGGTTACTGTCGTCATTGTTTTGTTGAAAAGCAACACAAATGTAAAAAATATATTTAAAAAATTTCAAGCAACACAAATGTGTTTTGTTCCAATTTAGACACATAGATATGCTGAAATGATTAATTGTGTTCAAGTGTGTGTCCTGTTTTGACTAAACCGCTAATTAAAAATGGCCTAAAATTCCCTTATATTGCAGAGATATGGGAAGTTTTTATGCAACAAAACATAGACTAAACACTTTTGAAATAAATTTTAATACAACACATTTTTAAGGCCCATTTTCAGTGTTCCTGTGTCCCACCTGCGGGTCCTGAGTCAGACATTGAAAAACATCTCTTTAAAGGTCTGATTTACTAAAGCCTTTCATGGGTGAAAAAACTTAACTTTCAGCATGTGCAAAAGTCTTAGTGCTACCTTTCTACATTGTAAAGGTATGTATATACAGACTGTAAAGACTGTAAAAAAAGATGTATACTGAATATATCAATGTATAATATATTGTACTGTATATGTACCAATGTCTCCCTCTAGTGTTACTATGGGGAAGTACATGTTACAGAAATCAGGACTGTCCTGACAGCTCTCTCTCTCTCTCTCTCTCTCTCTCTCTCTCTCTCTCTCTCTCTCTCTCTCTCTCTCTCTCTCTCTCTCTCTCTCTCTCTCTCACTCTCTCTCTCTCTCTCTCTCTCTCTCTCTCTCTCACTCTATAGTAGCAGTAGTAGTGGTACTAGTAGAGCAGTAGTAATACTAGATTAAATTAAAAACATACAGTATATAAAAAAACAAAAAAAAATCATAGGCTATGAACTTATAGAATAACTACCAAACAATTACAAAAACTATAAAAACAAAACAAAACATAAGATATACTTTAAAAAAAAAAACTGCCAACCTCGCTGACTGTGACCCAAAAAGTTGTTATTTTTTCCTCTCTGTGTCACTAAAACTCTCTGCTGCTCCAGAAATGTCACTGATGCTCTCTAAGTATGGGTGTGTTAATTTTAATTTAATTTTAGAGAGAGAGAGAGAGAGAGAGAGAAAGAGAGAGAGAGAGAGACTGAATTGAGGGGAGACAGCAACAGTGAAATGGCTCCTAATCAACACACAGTATGTACACAAACACACGAGATCAGACAGAAATCTAGACCCGGGTATTAAAGAGGAATGCCGCCCATTTTAACAACTGACATATTTTATTTCTCCTGTCACAGTTCAGTCGGTGTCTGTGAACCTGTCCCACTCTTTTCCTGAAGCTCCAAATCAGACGGAAAATTCTTGAATTTGCGATGTGACTGTGATGTCAAATCAGCGGCTGTCCCATTGACAGTAAACGGAGGCCGGCTTTGCGGGGCCATGAGATGCTATGTTGACTTGCCACACCAAAAAATTAAGTTTGCAATTCTAGCATTCATAACAGAACCAGTATTTAAACCAAGAACTCACACCAGGATCTTATGGGTCAACAAAGTCAGCACTCCATTCATCCTCAATGGAGCAGAGCTGATTTAGTGATCGTCGCAAATTCAAGTTTCAGTTCTGTTTCTAGCTTTAGGAAAGAATGGAGCAAGTCCACAAACATTGATTGAACTGTGCTGGGACAGGAACAACATATGCTTTTCTTTTTCTTTATGGGTGGCATTCCCCTTTAATTTTTAAGTTGTTTTTTTCACCTTTATTTATTCAGGGGGAGTTTCACTGAGAGCAATGCTCTCTTTCCACACACAAATTCACACCTGGAAGCTGCCCAGTACAACCACAGTCTGATCTGCTGCCACTGAGCGGTCGGGGTTCAGGGCCTTGCTCAAGGGCCCCTCAGTGGTAACGAGGGAGGGACAGGCGCTCCTTTTCACCTCCACCCACCCAGATTCATCCTGCCGGTCCGGGGGATTGAACCTTCCGGTCACAAGCTCGCTTCTCTAACCTTTAGGCCTCCACTGCCCACAAATGTTGCCAAATTTACACACAAATTTGCCAAACACTGTGAGAGGATCATGTTTCCCAGTCTCAGTCTATTTCACTCTATCTCTGTCTATTTTATTTTATTCCATTCCATTCCATTTTGCTCTGTAGTTCTGCCTCAGTCTATTTCATTCAATGTCCTTCTATTTCGGTCCGTGTCGTCGTGTCTCAGTCTGGGTCAGAGCAGTTAGCGGTGTGGTGGCTCACGGCTGAATGTAGGCCAGTATAACCCGCGTGATTCATCGGCATCAATGTTTGAGTAGTTGACACAGTTAGAAAGCAAAACCAGGAAACAGACCGACAGACGGAGCTCGCATTCAGAGACAGAAAGCCAAAGGTAGTCTGCCTTAAGTGCTGACTCATCAGTCTAGCAGGTTTCAGCATGAAGAGACGAACCCGAAGGTAAAACAGCAGACTGTCCGCTAGCTGCTGGACCTTTACTGGCCACCGTGACAACAACAGAACAGACCAACTCTACCTCCCCGTCCCAGTACTTAGACTTTAAACAGACCAACTTTACCTCCAACATGGCGTCCCCCGAGAATAATGCAGGCCGCCGCTCGGCCGATCGTTTGACAAGTAAACAAATCAGCGCCATTTTGAAAATCCAGAGACGCATCATTTCCTGAAGTTTTGTGAAAATCTGAGCAGAGACATTATTGTGCGTGATGTACAGATGAATAACCACATGTTGAAGGCTAATCCAGTGGTTCTCAACGTGGGGGTTCGGGGACCACCAGGGGTCCTTGAGGGGGTTCCAGGGGGTCCCCAGCAAATTGATAAATTGTTAAACTTCACCATTATTTCATTTACAAGAAATTAACACAATTCGAGAATGTAGAAGAATGAGTATTTTGATCATAGTTTCACTGTTATCTCTTCCTACAATACAGATAGTCATGGAATTCTGGACAAAATCATATCTAACAATAAAAATATTCTCAGATTTGGGTCCGAGAGACAAAGTCTCATCAAATGGGGGTCCGTGGCTCTAATGTGGACTAGATTAGGGTCCTTGATATGAAAAAGGTTGAGAATCACTGGGCTAATCAACATAGTTTTGAAAATGCCAGAACGGAACAACGCCACACATCATTCCCCAAAGTTTAGTCAAAGTCCAGTCACTGGGACTGATCCATAGTCCATGGTAGTTTTTAAAGCCTAAATACTATGCTAAGTACTAAGCCTAAATACCTAGGCTTTAAAAGACCAACTTTCACTGTCTTAATTAAGACTACAGACTGCGGCTAAGTGTGCTGTAGTGTGTGCATATCAAGCTCCATTTCCAAGTCAAATTATTCTCCACATAACTGAGATAAATTAATCATCAACCTATTTATAAGGTTGACGTCATGCCGTGTCAGCACATTTGTGTGTGTTATTTCCT
This sequence comes from Centroberyx affinis, assembly GCF_046629955.1. Classification (NCBI taxonomy): domain Eukaryota; kingdom Metazoa; phylum Chordata; class Actinopteri; order Beryciformes; family Berycidae; genus Centroberyx; species Centroberyx affinis. Next base: position 12,265 of record NW_027282330.1, on the reverse strand, counting down.
CTGAACGTCATGACTGTGATTCTTCATGCAGTGCAATTTTTTTTTTTTTTTTTTTTTTTTTTTTTCAGTCAGACGAAAGTGTCAGATAAAATATCCACCAGCAGGGGATTTTCAGACCTGTGACTGACTCACTGTTGGGATGAAAGTCAAACTCATTAATACTGTAATGTACTTTATCCTTCATGTACAAGACTGTGACTTTTAAAAGGATCATGTGTGTTGTTGACACACTGTGTTCAGCGCTGAAAACCACAACATTTTGTTTTTAATCCAGACTGGGGTGTGCAGTGTAAAGTTAATTTTCTTCACTGTATGTTTTATGAATGCAAAATTATTTCTCCCCATATCGCAGAAAATAAATACATTTCACATATCTTCAGAATATGTTGAGATATGTTTCAAAATCTACACAAACTAAGTAAAAATATAACAATAATTTAAAAAATATTTAATCGTAAATTATGATTTATTAAAATAATTTACACCCTAAATTGTTCCTATATGTGCTGTTTATCACACACTGTATATCCAAAATAAACTCTTTGCTTTTCAAAATATTTTTTTAATGAATGGCATTTACATATACCAATGCAATTTTGTAGCCTATATTTTTAAAACACACTGTATCTCTAAGCATGCTGAAGTATGTGTGATTTTTTTCCCCCTATGAGCCTTTTTTAAAGCAAATAAATGAATATAAAAAATCAATAAACAGAGAATAGAACAAATTTGAGCTACTTCCATTGATTTCTCTCTCTCTCTCTCTCTCTCTCTCTCTCTCTCTCTCTCTCTCTCTCTCTCTCTCTCTCTTCCTCGTCATAGGCGAGCGAGAGAAGGGACGGGGGGGGGGGGTTGTTACACACACACACACGCACACACACACACTCGCAGCATCCACATCTCTGCTGATGTCAGACTCCAGTCATGTCGACCCTCTTCGGCACCAGCAGCATCATCACCACCATCATCATCCTCATCATCACCATCATGGCTTTTATACGATCTACAGACAGGCGTAAGTAAACCGGCTCTACCGTCGCCCTTTTCCCCCCCTCTCTCCGTCTCCTCTCTTCGCCTCTGTTCCCGCCGCCGAGCCCCCGCATGTCTCCCCGCTGCTCTGCATCTAAAGCCTGGCTCGTATTTACACGGCTGATTGAATTAGGATTTCGTTATTTCCAAGCGGCTCCAGACGCAGGATGGGATGTTTTGGTTGCGCAGCGGCGGATGCTGTCGTTACTGGGGGGGGGGGGGAAGCCCCATAGTAGCTCTGTCATAAATATTAGAAGGATAGCACGGAAATATCACGTACAGGAATATTATAGTGAGATCACAGGAGGTAAAAAGCACGATAAGGTTGCTGGAAACTCACTATTGAGTCCCGCGGATGCTCTGCAAGTCGCTATAGGGATATTACAGGAATATTACGGGAATATTATAGGAATATTGTACTGGTTTGTCGTCAGGGTGCATCCATGTTTTGGGCGGGTGGGTTTGGTATCATGATCCTCCGACTGTGTCCGTTATAAAACCAGACAGACTGGTCATATTTTCATTCAATGGCGAGGTTCGAATAACGCTGATGGACAGCATGGATACACGTGTTGCGTTCAGGTGTTTCCAGTTTTCTGGCCCGTTTGGAGCCAACACGGACGGGCTTTTCGCATGCAATCGTTAGACTGTCAATATTTCGCCATCATGCGTTTGTTTCCCGTATAACCAGCGATGCAGCGGAGAGTAAACCCACCGAAAACTCAGTTTAACCTGCTTTTAGCTGGCAGAATACAGTTTACTGGCTTTGTAGGGTCGGTAAGAGGAGAATTCATAGTGTGCATCATGGCAAGTGTCAAAGTGATATATGAGGATACAGTGTTTTAAGGAGAGGAAAAAGTATCAATTAATGCTTTTCGAAAAATATAGTTGATCTTTGTTTGTGTAGGTGGTTGGACTGTAGGTAGCTTCCTCCAGTCTCCTTTTTATTTATCACTACAGCACTGTACTGTCTGTAGAGTGAGATGGAGGCTATAGGCTGATATGTAGGCTGTTGTATCGTTAATGCGTGTCTGAGTGCCTGTCACCCACTGAGCTTTGTGTTTGACCCAGTTAGTTCTCACCCTGCTGATGGGAATGTTTTCCATATCAGTTACCTCAAAAAAAAAGTTACAAATGTAGCCCATAGCGTTTATTACACAGAACTGCGGTCTAGATTGATGCAAAAATGCCACTGGGCTGTTAGAAAAGTCATTTTAGAGCTGCATCAGTGAGCAGCCAACTGTTTGCACAGGGAGGCTTTCACTGAAGCTGCTCACCAGGCTGAGATCCACCAGGCTGAGATCCACCAGGCTGTGATCCACCAGGCTGAGATCCACCAGGCTGTGATCCACCAGGCTAAGATCCACCAGCTGGAACAGCTCACTTTGTTGTATTTTTGTATTTGGTTTGTTTAGGTTCAAGCCAACCAGAGCTCGTAAACAAAAGTCACACGACTCACCAGCAGCTTGTTTACTGGACAAAGTTTGAACCTGTCATCCTGTCAGGTTAGAGATTACTAAGAAGCATGATGGACTCGTCTGTCTCTTCTTCTGTGGTGTTCCTACCAGTTAAGAACACATGAAGAGCTGAATATGAGCATCAGTCCAGACTTCATTTTGTTCTGCTAGGCTTTCCGAGCATGAGGAACCGTGTCCGTCTCCTTCTACCCATAATCCCTTGTGTTTCAGGGCGGTTTCCTGCAGTTGGAGTTGCAGTTCTCTTGTTAGAGGACTGAGACTCTCGCGTTCAGAAGTCGTTACTCTCACCTGGACAACCCAACCAACTGAAGTAGGAAAATAAACCAATCAGAACATGTGAGGATGTGAATGCGTGCTCACACTAATCTATCTAACTGATGTGGGCTTATAAAAGGCCAGTACCAACATATTTTGGGACTGAGGCTGCCAAAAGCTTATATTTTGTGCTGATATTCAATGTCTATCAATTTGATCATTTTCATGCCAAATCCCAGAAATTCAGCATTTCCCCCAGAGTGGACAAGCCTCTGAAACATTCAGAGCATCACAGGACACTAAAACTCTCCACTGAAACACAGGGAGATGAGAGTAAGAACAGGGTTTACAGAGCACATTCATGCATGCTTGTGTGGAATTCGATCAAAATGTCACACCGGTTTAAGGGCTTCCCACAGACATCCAGTGTAGTATTGATCAGCTTTAAAATGAATATGTAATCAATCAAACTGCATCATATCCATCATGTCAGTCTGGACCAGGTCTGATTCCAAAAAAAAAATTGTAGCAGAGTACATTCTCACATACATGGTCTTTCTTTATCCCCATCTGTTTTCTACCTCCTGTTCGTCCATCAGTAACCTTGCCCCCCCCCCCCCCCCTCTCTCTCCATCCATCTCTGTTTAGTGTGATTTGTTGGCAGTCGGACAGATGAGTTTGTGCAGTGACCTACTAACCACACTGCCCATGCATTCGTGAACAGGGCACAGCTGCACACACACACACACACGCACACACACACACACATGCAGAGGTCGATTAATGTGTCATCTATTAGTCACTGGCTGGTCAGAGAATCTCTTACAGCTGTGAATGGTACAATCGATTCAGCTGACCAAGCCAGTTCTATCCGAATGTGTGTGTGTGTGTGTGTGTGTGTGTGTGTGTGTGTGTGTGTGTGTGTGTGTGTCCTGTTCACAAATTAGCTGTCAGCTGGTTGGACAAGGTTGAGTTATTTCATCTAAAACAAATTTTAAAAGCTCCTCAATACCCCAAAGAGGGCTTTCAGATACACACACACACACACACATCTCCCACCCCCCCTCTGGCGGCCATGTTGGAGGTCCTCAGCTCTGTGAACAGCTGACTGTGTTTCTGTCGTCTCAACAGAACTGAACAGACCGTTAATTTCTGTCTGTTTCTGACTGAACTGATCATTTCATCACTGATCCATCTGATTGATTTAGTGTTTAGATAATGTCAGCTTGTTAGCTAGCTAACCATAGCATCTGGTCAGCTAACCATCACTGTCTTGTTGTTAACACATCTGATTAGCACACTAGCTAACGTAGCTAGCAGCAGCTAGCGTTAGCGTGTTCACATTAACATCAGTGTGTTTGCTAGCTAGTTAGCTAGCTAACAGTTTGTTCAGGTTAACTGAGCTGACTCTTCTCAAGCTCCAACTCTTCATGTTTTGGAGTAGAGACTAGGGCTAAAGACAAGACAGTTTACTGTGTCACAGTAACCTACATTTGGAAACAAATCCACCTTATCACACTATTCACTTTTACTGAGAACGTTACTGAATGGATCTACAGCCACACCACAACAAGCTGACTCAGCTGCTCTCTGCTGACAGCTGCTTGATTACAGTGACCAGACGTCCCGGTTTGTCCGGGATTGTCCCGGTTTCAAGATGGGTGTCCCGAGTCCCAACAAATATCTGTAAAACACTATCAAATTGTCCCTGTTTTCACCACAATTAAAATAATAATAATAGTATTATACTTGTTTTCAGCGCTTACATAGACGTTTATCATGTTCTGTCCCGCTCATTATTACCTAACCCAGTCAAAAAACATAAACAATGCATCACGTGTCTGAATCCAACACTGATTTGTGTGTCAATCAATCAATGTGACGTTGTCAAGGCTGTTGCTAGCCTCTGACGCTTGTGGCTCTGTCTGACAGAATCTCGTACGCTAACGGTTAGCTGTCTTGCCGAAGAGAAAGTCGGTCTGTCCTAAAGACCTGCAGAAGGCTTTACTCTTCCTGAAGTAGCCGGCAACCAAAATGCTGCGTTCTGCACACTGCAAGAGAACATTTTCGGTCGTAATAAAAGATCATATGAAGACGGCCAAACATAAGCAGTGGCTTAGCGGTGCTTTGTGTTTACTAGTGTTATTATACAGTTTTCAAATAAACTATGTCTTGGTTTTTGGAGACAAAACATCATTGTTGGTTTGCTGAGGCTCTGTCCATGGTGTTGAAAGGTGCATCACTAGGTGAGCAAAGCGCTGAAATAACTGTCTATGGTGCGTGTATAAGCACATACATGTGTGTGTGCATGAACGTGCGGGACACTTAAGGGTCCCGGTTTGGGGGTTTGAAAATGTGGTCACACTATGCTTGATACACATTTACACTTTATTAACACATAATTCTGCAATGTTCCTCCATGATGGAGCCAGATGTGGTTGATAGGTTTGTTATGCCACTGCAAAAGCCTTGGTGCAAAAATAGTCTCATTTAAAAGTCAACAACAGCAGCTGTAGGGAGTGCAGTGTTTCTCAGACAGCGTGCCTCATGCTGATGGGTCCCCACATAAGAGTATAATTATGTTTTAACGCTACGAAAGCCGAGCACCATCAGACTGCTGTTTTTAATTTTGGAATTGAAATATCTCAGCTTTCCCTCCATCACTCCATCAACCCAGAGTTCAAAAGAATATTTCTGACCCCCTTGAACTGACAGCTGTTTGGCTTTCCCTCTAAGCATAAGTGCTGCGATTTTGGACCTATAGGTTTTATAATTTGTGGACCCACAGACAGTATTGTCTGTAGCTGTTGGACCCACAGACAGTATTGTCTCCAGTCAGCTGTCAGTTGAAGCAGCGAGCTCCGCTGCCTCTTGCTCCTAACAATGAGTCCAAACTGTTGAGTCCAAAAAAAAGGCTTTTGTGTTTCCTCAGGAGAGTCGAGAGGAAACACGACTCGGTTCCTTCGTTCACAACTTTCACTATGAAATCACAGAACTATTTTTCTCTGCCGCAGCACAGACCGCTGTGGGGGGAAAGGCGGTTCCTGGTGGAGTGATCTGGTTCTGGACGGTCAGTCAAGTCAAGTCAATTTTATTTGTATAGCACATTTCATACACAGGTAAGTTCAATGTGCTTCACATAAAAAGGCAAAATAGTAACAACTAGAAGGGCACTCTGAGAGCGCAGACCTCGGCCAAGGCCAATAGTCCAGTCTGCTATGATATGCAAATTTCATGAGTCAGATCCAGATCCGCTCCAGAATTGAATGGGTTCTTCACCAATATGCTACACCCTTCCACCAAGTTTCATGAAAGTCGGGCCAGTAGTTTTTCCGTAATCCTGCTGACAGATAAACAAACATCACCGAATACATAACCTCCTTGGCAGAGGTAATAAACAGATAAGGAGATAGAATACACACATATATAAAATACTCCGCATATATAAAATAACCTTTCAGCCACACATACAAGGCGCACACACACAAATACACAAAATACAGCTTTTTATAACCCCTGTCCTATTCATACAACAGCACTCACACACGGACTACAGCAGATGCACACAAAGGCAAACACACACTAACTACCAAAAGCCTGAGAAAAAAAGCGACATGTTAAGACTCAGGTCGGGTCAGATGGTAAACAGTAGAGTTCGGTAGAAGACGATCCGCCGAGAGGAAACGGTCGGTGCCGCCGCTTTCTGGGCCGCGGAGAGAAATACGCTGGTCGCTCTCCGTATTGTTTTCACAGACTGGATTATTTTGGAGATATTTTGACAAACAGTTTGGACTCATTGTTATCAGCCATGATGGGACTCTGGAGCCAATATTGCCTGTGGGTCCAAGAACTACAGGGACGGAAGAGAGGAATTATATGTAGGTCCAAAATCGACAAACTCATCCTTTACAGTAAACCCCCCAAAATCCATTGGCCTTTCTCGTGTTATTAGAGAGCCTGGCTGACATTTCTACTGCTCTACCTGTCTTATTTCTCTTCTCTACACTTCTCCTTCCGTCTAAAAAACTAAAACTAGCCGGAGGTGGGAGGTCTGCCCCCCGCCCCGCGCCCTGCAGCGGCTGGATAGAGTCCAATAAGTCCAAAAGTTGCAGAGAGCCGAGCTTCACATGTAACAGCAGCATTGTGTTTCCACAGGGAGAGACAAAGGGGTTTTGTGAGCGTGTTCTACTTTGGCGAGTGTGTGGATTGTGTGTGTGTGTGTGTGTGTGTGTGTGTGTGTGTGTGTATGTGTGTGTGTGTGTGTGTGGGAGGACAGGGCAGAGGACCTGACAGTATTTTTATATCATACAGACCGTAGCCAAGACCTGACTACTACTAAGTAAAACAAAAAAATAAAAAACACTACCTGAATTTGGTTTAATCTTTAATTTGTGTGTGTGTGTGTGTGTGCGTGTGTGTGTGTGTGTGTGTGTGTGTGTGTGTGTGTGTGTGTGTGTGTGTGTGTGTGTTGGTTGGCGTCCTTTGTCATGTGAAGGTTATATGTCTAAGCTCACATGACCACAGCAGTAGAGGGACAGTAAATACTCTCTCTCTCTCTCTCTCTCTCTCTCTCTCCTTGTTCTCATGACCTCCCTCGTCCTCCTTCTCTCTTCCATTACCCATTACCCTCTCTTCTTCTTCTTCTTCTTCTTCTTCTTCTTCTTCTTCTTCTTCTTCTTCTTCTCCTCTCTCTCTCTCATTAACATTCATGCCATATTCGCTCATTCTCACTTATTCTAATTCTCTCTCTCTGATCCTTTTGTCTCTCTCACCCTCATTTTATACCTCCCTCCCCCTTTCTCTCTATCTCTCTGCTATATAGCTGGCTGCTTATTATGTGTGTGTGTGCGTGCGTGTGTGTGTGTGTGTGTGTGTGTGTGTGTGCGCACCCCCCTCCCCACTGTATTAGCCTTCAGCTTGTGCTCACAGATATGGTGCCATGTCCTCAAGGACTCTCTCTCTCTCTCTCTCTCTCTCCTCTGTTTTTTTCATCTTTTCTTTGTTTTTATCTTGACTGAGTGGCTTTCTTTCTTTCTTTCTTTCTTTCTTCCTTATCTCTCCCTTTCTGTTCCTCTCTCTCTCCTCTAAGGGCGTTTTCACACCTAGTTCGTTTGGAGCCTTTATTTGGGCCCCTGCAGAGTGTGTTTGGGCAGATCTGAACGCAGCCTCTGAGCAGAAGCTGGTGTGTCACTGCAGGCTCATCATCATCTGGTCTCCTCCAGGAGTCTGGAAGCAGAGCGTCTTTGTCCAATCAAACGCAGCGACACATTGTTTTCAGACGCAGCCTTGATTCACATTCAGATTGAATATTCTGCTCATGCGGTAAACACTGATATGAAACCAGACAGTGAGCACGTTTACATGGACCGCAATATTAACCCGATTAAGACAATACTCTGAATAAGACACTGCCATGTAAACAGCATTTTCTGATCACCTTAACCCGAATAAGGTCATAGTCGGAATAAGCAATACTCGAATTCAGACTTGTGGAGTATTCAGATCTTAGTCTCATTATTGAAGTGGGTTGTAGAGATGTAAACACTTTAATCGCAGAGTTTTCGCAGCATTTTGCGACACGTGCGGCGACCCAGCTGCTGGACGACACACGCTCCGGCTTCCAGCGAGTGTTGCGCAACTTGTTTACAGAAGAAAAGACGACGGCCACCGGTAAAAAAAGAAGTCCCAACATCTTGTCCCGACCGCGGCAGCAACATGACAGAAAGGCTTTCAGGTTCAATTCAGGAGGGAAACTCGGACACAGGACTCATGTAAAACACCTTAAACGAACTATTGTCTTATTTAGAATAAGGTCAATAGTCGGATTATTGCAGTCCATGTAAACGTAGTCTTTAACAGCAAAGACAATAACCTGTCCTGCTGCTGGGGCACAAGCCTCCATTGTGTTCCCGTGTTTTGTTTTGTTTTGTTTCGTTTTGTTTCCAGGAAGTACAGAATTCCTACACGAAAATTCTGACCAATGAGAGACCAGGCGTTGGCGTTTGTTTACAAATCTTGGTCCGCTCAGAAACACCGCTGTGTGAAAAGAAACCGAACCGAGGGGGAACTGCAGAGTTTTAACAAATTAGCTGCTGATTCGGAACAAAGCAAACAAACTACAGGTGTGAAAACGCCATAAATAGAAGTCAGAAATGATCTCTCCTTCCTTTGTCTTTCCCTTCTCTTCTTCGTTCTTTTTTTCTCTAAATTGGTTTTGTTTTCTTTCTTTCTTTCTTTCTTTCTTTCTTTCTTTCCCTCTATCTCTTTTTCACAACACACTCCTGTCACGTACACGTTCCTCCACCAGAACAGACGCTGTTTTGAAACGGACACTGTTACAGCCCTTAAGCCCCGCCCCCCCCCGACAAATGTGATTGGTTTACGAGATACGAACAACCCAGAGTGTTTTTTTTTTGTTTTTTTTCCCTCTTATCCCACAGCGATGACGGGTTTAGCCAGAACTCGCTCCTGGGCCGGCACAGCAGTGTGGAGGAAGATGGAAAAAGTGTTCATGTCTGCCTCCTGGTGGTGAACACAAGTAAGACGCGTGGGATGTTTTTGTTGCTCTGGTATCTCCCAGCTGGTGTTTTGCGAATTGCGAAATCCACCGATAGACAGTCCAAGGTTATAAAAATCTAAAATATAATTTCTATTCACAGTAACACAGTCAACTCTACTTGAAAAATGAGTAGGCTACTAACCGCTACAGTTTGATGTGATGTTGGAGTATTTACCATCTGAAAGCTGAGGTGAACAGGATTTTCTAGTAGGAAGAGGCCGTTTTTCCCATTTGACATGAATGCAGCATTTGTTCCAGGTATTATCAGGGGGCTGTGACCTCTGACCTTTGAACTCATTACTATTGGTTGCTTGTAATAATGGTGATCTAAAAGCTGAAGTGTATTCTGCTGTTGCACTGCGAATAGACCGGAAGGATATTGACAAAAAATTGAATTTTTTCTTGTCAACATTTCTTTCGAACTTTAAAATTGTTTAAAGAAGAGTCATTTTGTTAAAAAGCTAGATGTGAGTGAGCAGATTTACTGAGTTTGAGTCTGATGAAGGTTTTGATTCTAAAACTCCTCCTCAGTAAAGTGGTTAATGTCTGTAGCAAAGTAACTGGCTCTGCACAGGAAACTCTGCAGGATCTTTACAACAAACAGTTATATAAGAAAGCAGAATCCATCCTGTCTGATTGTTCCTTTACATCAACAGTTTCAGTTTCTGCCATCTGGTTCCTCCTCAGACTTCCACTCAAACCAACAGATACAAACTCTCCTTCATCCCCTCTGCCATCTCCCTGCTAAACTCCAGGAGGAAAAGGGAGTTATTTGCATAATGTTGTATCTTTTTAATTGACGGAGTATTTTTACTGTGTATTTATGTCTTTTGGTGTAGTGTTGTATTCGTGTGCCCTGTGTTGTTATGTGTGCTAAATGTAAGCGTCCCACTGCTGCGTAACCACTTGCCCCACCGGGGACAAATAAAGTTATTGAACCTGAACTCCTTGTTCACAAATCCAGTTTGGACCAAACTCTCTCTGAAGAAATGACCTGCAGCCTCTGAGATTTGGAAATTGCAGAAGTTCATATTACAATTTAGATTTTCAAAATGTAGTTTTTTGCAATGTTTTCTATTTTTTATTGCGTTTTTTTGACTGTTGGACTGTTGGAACACGTGACTGAATTGATTTGTGTGTTTTTTTTGTCGAATGTCTGACAGTTGAAAAGCGATGTGATCAGATAAAGGATAAACTGGCGTGTGGCCAACAATCTGCCGTCCTGCAGAGCTGCGATGATGAGACAGTCCACTGGCTTTGGTGCCTGGCCGCAGGGGATTGTGGGTAACGCGGTCCGTTAGTCCATTAATAAATGAGACAGCCATGTGACAGAGACATATGGCCCTGCTCCGGTCTGCCCTGGGCCGGCCCTGTGTGTGTGTGTGTGTGTGTATGTGTGTGTGTGTGTGTGCGTGTGTGTGCGTGTGCACTTTGCAAAATAATAAATAATGCCAATAAAGCCGATTGAATTGAAATGAAAATTGAGAGAGAGAGATATAGACAGACAGACAGCTAGGTAGACAGAGTGTGTGGGCTGAGTGTGTGTGTGTGTGTGTGTGTGTGTGTGTGTGTGTGTGTGAGGCAGAGTATGTGGGCTGAGTGTGTGTGTGTGTGTGTGAGGCAGAGTATGTGGGCTGTGTGTGTGGGAGTTATCTGCAGAGAAATGGTTTGACCTCTCCCTCTCTGCTACTGCAGCTGTCTTTAGGCTCCACACACACACACACACACACACACACACACACAGATGAGAGCGTATCAGTGAGAAAGGGAGACAGAGTTGTGAGTCAGTTCAGTTCAGGTTGTCAATTTTACCATTCTATATTCTATTCTATTCTATTCTATTCTATTCTATTCCACTTGTAATATTCTATTCTATTCTATTCTATTCCACTTGCAATATTCTATTCTATTCTATTCCACTTGCAATATTCTATTCTATTCTATTCTATTCTATTCTATTCTATTCTATTCCACTTGCAATATTCTATTCTATTCTATTCTATTCCACTTGCAATATTCTATTCTGTTCTATTCTGGTCTACTTGAAATATTCTATTCTATTATTTTCTATTCTATTGTATTCTATTCTACTTGCAATATTCTATTCTGTTCTATTCTGGTCTACTTGAAATATTCTATTCTATTCTTTTCTATTCTATTCTATTCTATTCTATTCCACTTGCAATATCCTATTCTATTATTTTCTATTCTATTCTATGCTGTTCTATTTGCATGTTAGTAGGGCTGGACCCGAATATTCGACTATTCGGATATTCGTTCGTTGGGTCGGTTTTCAATTTTGGGATTCGGATATTCGTTTTTTTTAAATGTCATTTTATATGCTTTTGCTGATCGCCATGGCGACACAGAGAAAAAACTACGACCTGAAATTCAAGCTGTCAGTTTCAAATTTGCTGAACAAAACTCAGGAGAAGCAGCAGCAAGACATTTCTCCGTCTCTCTCTCTCTCTCTCTCTCTCTCTCTCTCTCTCTCTCTCTCTCTCTCTCTCTCTCTCTCTCTCTCTCTCTCTCTCTCTCTCTCTCTGTGCTTTAGAACGTAACCGCTGTGAAACAATCAGAAAATAACGTTTTATTTCTCTGATTCACCGGCTTTCTCGCTACTACCGCTCCCTCTCTTCATTCACTCTCTAGCTCGCTCGACCATCTCTCTCTCTCTCTCTCTCTCTCTCTCTCTCTCGGGCTATTAATTGAAGTTATATGTATGTTAAGTATGTTTTCAGCGCTGTGTTTTTGTGAGGAGGAACTGTGACTATGTGTGAACTTTGTCGGGTGAGGTGAACTGTTGCCTGTGTATGGAAAGCCAAGCAGTCTGAAGGTGCGTGACCCCCCCCCCCCCCCCCCCCCCCCCGCTGCAGCCGAAGCTTTGAATATTCACTGTTGATTTCTACCGAAGCTCCGAAGCCCAAAAAATGGTATTCGGGAC